>NC_143580.1:219317638-219622413 GCF_048544385.1 Mastigoproctus giganteus
CTCGGACACGGTATGGTTTTGTTAAGGGGTAGCCGAGTGGGCAGGAGCGGGAGTGCAGTAGCACACGTTCTTTGATGAGTAGACCGGGGTTCAAGCCCCTGACTGCTGAATACGGTCGATCTGCCAACGTGCACTGGACCAGCGTGGCAGATCATGGTCCATTTCCCTCAGCATGAATTGTTGAGGAGGCTTCCATCCTGCAGTGGGTTGATAATGGCTGCACTTTACTTTTTTTTTTACTTGCCTGACCAATTTGATTGGATACTATGATGCAGTGACAAAAGAACTGGATGCAGGGAATAACTTTGATATTATATACTTGGATGTTAGAAAGGCTTTTGTATACTGTTGCACATGGAAGACTGCTGAACAAATTGGAGCAGTGTGGCATTGGAGGCAAATCGCTGCTATAGATACAGGGGTGGTTGAGGGGGAGAAGACATAGTGGTAATCAATGGACACTGCTCATCGTGGACTAATGTTATTAGTGGAGTCCTTCAGGGTTCAGTGTGTGTTGGGTCCATTATTGTTTTCTGTATTTATAAATGATATTGATGATGGTATATCAAGCTTAATGTGCTAGTTTGCAGACAATACAAAGGTTGGAATTGTTGTTAAGGACACTACTGATGCTATGCTGCTGCAACAGGATCTGGAAACGTTGAGCAGATGGACTGAGAGGTGGCAAATGAAGTTTAATATTGACAAATGTAAAGTGCTACATATGGGAAACAGCAACCCCAGAGCAACGTATCAACTCTGTGGTACTACACTGACAGTGGTAGAGAATGAAAAGGACCTGGGGGCTAATTGTGCAGGCAGATATGAAGTTCTCTGAGCAGTGCAGATGGGCTGTAAGTGTATAAGGCAATGGTCAGGCCACACCTTGAGTACTGTATACAGGTCTAGAGGCCTCATTTCAAGATGGATGTAGTGCTGCTTGAACGAGTACAGAGAAGGGCAACAAGATTAGTGAATGGAACAAAGGATTGCTCTTACCAAGAAAGGCTTAAGTTTTGCAAATTACAGTATCTGGAGACTAGGCACTGGCGAGGTGATCTGGTAGAGGTGTATAAAGCCTTGAATGGTTTGAGCATGGCATGCTCAATGCTGATGGGCTTCTTCCTCTTGCTCAGAATAATCACCTGAGAGGGCATAAATTCAAATTGAGGAAAGACATGTAGGATAGATGTGCAGAAATTTGCCTTTAGCCAGTGGGTAGTTGGTTGGTGGAACAGACTTCCCTCCCTTGTGGAAGTTGATAACCTAAATTCGAACGAACGGGGGGCGTGAAGTGGAAAGTTTTTTTTTTTTTTTTTTTTTTTTTTTTGCCTGACACTGCATAAGCTTGCTTTCTTGCATCATATGCCTCTGCTAATGCTAATATTAGAAATCATCGAAATGTAACTTTAAGATGCTGTTATCAGTTAAAGATGATGAAGCTTACTTTTACTAGTTATTTCTAAATTTTATTCTTTCATTTTGCTTAGGAAACTGAGCTATAATTAACATTTCTTTTGTTTCACGCATTGTCTTTCTGACAACTGCCCTTTAAAGAATGATTAAGTAACCTTAAAACTTAAAACAAGCATGTGTTGGGATGATGTCAAATAATTACACATAATTATTAGTAATTATCATATTGTGTCATGATTTCTTAGCCATATGCTACTTTTGATTCATAAATGGATGTAATAACCTTCGATTTGCTTGTGAAAGCCTTTTTATTTTATCAGTAATTGTTAGAGTAATTATGAAGTTAATTTAGAACTCTCTAAAACACTTTATTGTTCTGGTCTAAGCAGTTTCAAAAAACTCGAAGTAGTCACACATACTGTCTGTGAGTGACGTGCGAATGTTCTGTCAAGGAGAGAGAGAGAATTTTTTTACATATGATTATATTAGAAATGTGTAGGAGGGAGAAAAGCCTTGAGAACTTTGGAGCATTGGATGAGTTACTTCTAGCAGATACTGATGTGTCTAGAGAGGGTGGTCATAAGCCTTTCCAATGAATGGGAAAATTCCGATTTTATTTTGATTGCCACAAGAGAAGGCGTAAATATGAGTGCGCTCTTTTGTGTGTGTAAGTTCTCAGTAAAAGTTCAGTGTTGTTCCCAGTGTGACTCGACTGAAGAAGGGAAGTTGCATGGTGCCATTAGGTGTCACAGACCAATTCCCCCTTATCTAATCTACGGTATGCTATCGGGAAAGAGTCTTCTAACCTTAACACAGTAAAACGCAAATCTTTTAAATATGCATCTAGTTTGTGCTTCAAGTTTCCTAAGTTATCACTGTACCTTGAATACAAGAAGAGAGTATAATGACTTCAGATCGACACTTCATCTGTTGGGTAAGTTTCTCTTCCCACGTATTTAATTATGGTTCATCACTGCTCCCTAGCCTATATACCGATCCCCCTTTCTTTCGGCCTGCCTGCATCTAAAAGTATATCAAAAATCTTAATGAATGAAACTTAAAGATAAAGCTGCATTTACCTGTTCATTGACTCTATTCTTGAGTTCTCCAAACATTTTTTTTGGTTACACTACCGTTATTTTAAAAGTGACTTAGTATTTAAATTCATAAGAGTAAGGATAGGGTATTAACTCCCTTATCTTCCTTTGATTGAAAGGGCAATAAGCGACCCTCGTTGATTCAAAGTGGAATAATGCCAAACAAATCAAAGTAAACAGAACTTATTCTGCACTAGTTGTCTAGAGGTCTGTGGGGGTGGGACTCTGTTTATTGTGGGGCTGTGGGGTATTATTGTTTTTTTTTTGGTTGCCCTAATTTTCTTTATATTTTAATTATTATAATTTATCCCCTTTTTTATATGTATATCCCCGTAGTCCAATCCTCCCACTTAGCATCTGACTTGTTTGTTCTCAGAAGATTACCTGACTCGTAGGGGACCTTAATTATTTTAAGTATTTCTCCACAGGATTGGCTGAGTTTCGGAATGACAGACTCCAACACATGAATGTAAAATAAAACAATGTTTATTAACATATCATACAGAAATTGGCAATAGTATTTGGTCAAACTATATTTGGCTGGTGACTTGTTAATTCATTAACCTTTATATGTGTAAATATCTTGTTCAAACTCAATTGTTTCATCATCTGATATCCTATTCTAATACACATTATTATTCATTATGACATGGTGTCTCTTCATGTTCTTTACAGGGACTTCAATAGGTCGTGTCATACACTTTACATAGATTCTTCCCACTCTTCTTCTGAACAGTCTGTATAATAAACCAACTACCAGCCAATGAACTGGCTCACAAAAACTTTCAGAGTTCGTGTCTCAATTTGTAAGAAAATTGCATTTATTCAATCAGACACCCTTTCTGCAATCAGGTCAACAGGAAATATTAATCAATTCAATTTAACATTACCCTTTAGAACAGATAATCCTCTATACCGTTATATATCACTTATTAATTAGCCCCTACTTAAATCAGAAATACTCTCCACAAATCAACTCATAATAAATCGAAATTTCAACCTTTAATTTCATACATATTATAAAAACCTTTCCCAACCTTAAACAATTCTCAGTTATCTATTATAATCTCTCCTTCCAGCAAGCATATATATGAGGAGCTTCACTTCAAATTATAGGCTACGTCCGTCTTAAATACCTTACACTTTTATTCATATTTTCATTACTTAAACCTCCCTCCTTAACCATATATGTCTAGTTATCTTAAAGTCCTCTCCTTAATAAATTAAGTACACCTATGTTGGTAAACTCTCTAGCACTTACGTGTTAGGCCTGGAACTTCCCTCTCTGCTCGGCTTCCTTTCATATCGGTCATTCAGGTACTGGAATGCGGGGGCGCTCATTTGGGGATCTCGGTGATTATGGTTGTTTCCCTTCCGGGTACTGCACGGCTGGAATCAATCAGTGTTGCATACTCTTTACAGGTCAGCATTTCTTCTTCCGTGGATAGAGGGGTTTTTGAGTAGGTCAATGGTTCGACCACTCATTCGACTGGCTTTGCCTATATAATTCTCAGGGTGTGATTCTTCCTCACTATGGGTTCCATGTTTACAGGTGAACATTCCTACTGGCTGTCGGGATATGCAGAATTTCTATCACTGCTTCCATCTACCTCAGGTCTGCAGCTATCACCCAAACTAGACTGCTGCTCTGCTCTGTATCGTTCTCCAACTTCTTCAATTCATTCTCCAGACCGCTCCGTGAACTTCTTCAGACTCCTCCGAAAACTTCTTCCGAATCTCACGAAAACTTTTCCAGAATGCCACGAAAACCTTTTCAGAATCTCCCTCTCAAAATTCCCTCTATTTTCTTCCTGGCCAATAGGAGATCTGCACATCCTTTTTCCTGTGTTCTCATTTGTCTCCTCTCCTCTTCCGTGGGCGGGTCTTCTTTATTCTTTGTGCCCCAACTTCCGTGGACCTCGAACATACCAGAACAATCCAGAAAGAGAAGCGGAAGTTCAGGTCAACTGAGAAGCGTCACAGCTCCTCCCGTGACCTCACGCGCGCACACCTGGTGACGTCGCCTACCTCTAATCGCGTCTCACCGTGAAATTTTTAAAAGGGCCAGCTTAAGCACTCTTGGCCCTTACTATGGTGCATCTGCCTCTGTCTTAATGGGGATTTGTCATGGTATATTACTTTCACTGACTCGTCAAAGAACTTCTATACAAACAAGCTACAACTACACAAGGAGTGACTGGAAGGTATTTTTGAATTCCAGTGCTACTTAACTGATGTTGTTTTTACCAGAAAACCACTATTCGTATTACAGTTAAATTCTCATAATATTTAACCATTTATATTAATTAATGTAAGGACGGGTCCTTACAGGTCCACACTTATAAAATCTTTTGCTGTAATATTGTTAAAGTTAGCTTTGTGTCAGTTATGAAGCATTGCCTTATCTCACATGTAGATATACCTTCTTTATCTATTAAACTTGTTATGTTTGTAGTTACTGCTATTGTTTCTGTCCTCTTATTTCGAAAAGAACTCAACTCTTAATAATTTAAACCTTAAGATTGAAAGATAAGATTGAAGACCAACCAAATAAAGTATTATATCATTCTAATAGAAAGAAAATTGATAACGTGTAATAGTTAAACTGACCAGGAAGGTCTATGTTCTTAGACCTTGAAACTATCTGGGTTAATGTAGGCCTTTTTCAGCGAAAATTAGGGCAAACCCCTGGTGGACGTAACTATAGACAATGCCACTATAGAATCGACTCTGCAAGGAAGATCAAACCCCCTTCTGATAGAGAGCGAATCTGTCCTAAACTCCATTGTGAGTTAAAACCACTGACCCCCCTGCTACAGGTTCGTTTTCCCTCTTTTTATTCACGCCACCTCACAGTAATGTTTAACAAGTCAAAACTAAGTAAATAAACATCTCGAAAGCCCCGAATCTGCCAGCAAATATGCCATTAAAAGTCCTCTGTTACAGTATAATGATTTTATCAATTGTGGAGAGGTCTCGGTTTGATTCCAGTTGATGAAAAATTTCTAAAATCCTATCGCCGCTGTAGTTAGCTGTCTCAAGGATGTTCCAATTTGTAATATATCTCAGTTTCGGGTGGCCATTTAGGGATTGGTGTTAGCTTGCAACTATTCCAGATTTTTCAGCCTGCACAATACTGGTCCATGAATAGGCCCTTGTACAAAGGTGTGATATGATATACACCAGGGGTGGCCAACTTAATTTGTGATGCAATCTACTTTTTTCCTTCAAAATGTGCCCCAATCTAACATCTCAAAAACTTCATTGCACAAGGTTAAAAAAGTTAATCAGCACATATTGAAAAATGTTGTTTATAAATTTTAAAATTCAATTCAATTCAGAATTCTTATTTTAAATTCATATGTATTTAAAATTTTAATTTATCCAAAGTTTGTGTCTTCATGTCATCTGCCAAGCTTTCAAAATCGGTGATATATTGTAATGAGTCCAACGGTAAAGAATCTTCTGTATGCAAGTCCGTAGGATTAGAGGGATTCTTCGTCTTTGTTTGTTTCAAATACAAAAAGGCCGATTCACGTAGATCTGTGGAACCAAAACAAGAATTTAAAAGTTCACTGCATTTTTTTTACATTTGGGTACTTTTCTCGGCAAACGTATTTCCAAAAGTCTTTTTCGGATGATCTGGCTTTTAGGAAGATACCATTTCGCAATGTAATAATTTCATTTTCAAGTAATAAAAAAAAATAAATTTTCTGTTTATACTCCGGGACGACCAAATGGTCAGAGGAGTTCACAAGATAGACAGAGTACAAGAAACCACCATATTTAGCAGTCACGGGTTTGAATCCCGGTCACTCAAGGCACGTGTACTTATGTGCCCGTACGCTTGACCACTCGGCGACGGCAATATTTTCTCCATGTGAAAAATCGCAGCGATTTTTTTCTGCAATTTGTTTCGTATCTAAGTGGACATTAAATGGATAAGAAATATATTGAACAATGTCTTCAATTGTTTTAAAATCACTGATTCTGGTTTCAAAATCGTCCACAACATTCTCAATTTCAGAAACATATTTCTCACTATTAAATTCAAAAACAGGATATTTTTGCAAATGATCGAATTTTTTATTTCTTGGAGATCCTTAGCCATTGCCAAAAATTGATATTTATGTGCAGAAATACTACCAATCATGTCAGCCAAATTTTTATTTTTTACTTGTAATTCCAAATTCAGATCACTTAATTTACTGTTAAAATCTGCCAAAAAAGCCAGATCACGCAACCACTCCTTATCTTGTAGCTGCTGATAATCATCTCCCCATTGATCAACAAATTTTTTAATTTCATTCAGCAAATTTCGAAATCTCTGTACAAATTTACTCCGACTCAACCACCTCACATCTGTGTGTAATATCAGATCTGAGTTGCATTTTGAAAAGTCTCCTTTGAAGAGATTGTCCTCTGATGGAATTCACGATTTCGAAAGCGATGTCCATAACACTTTTAGTATTTAATTTTTTACTGGCTAACACTTGTTGGTGGATGATACAATGGTAACTCAAAAAATCTGGGAATTCATCATCCTTTTGACACAATGCGATGAATCCATCAAGATGCACGTCATTGCTTTAGCTCCATCTGTTGTTACTGATACGAGCTTAAATAGTGATAATTTAATTTAATTTTCTCAATAGAATGTTTGAATGAGTTAAAGATATCAAGATTTCTTTTAAAGAAACCATACCCAGTAGTTCTTCTCTAGTGGCAGAATCATCGAAAAACATGTCAAAAAAAAACGAGCAATTGAGCTGTATCACTGACGTCTGTAGATTCAGCCAGTTGTAAAGAAAAGCAATTAGCAATTGTTCACATTTTTTGACAGTATTTCAGGATAAATGCAGATCTTGAAGGGCACTTTTAATTTCATTGTTGTTCTTAAAATTTTCAAAAAGAGAATCTGTTATTTCTAAAAATGCGTCTTTGATGAATTAGCCATCAGAAAATGATTTGCATTTTTTTGCAAGAAGATGACTCACTTTAAATGATGCTACAGTTACTGCTTTAGATTGTAAATTGAAGAAATTTTGTTGCGCGAATAATCTAGATTTAAGTTCTTCTAATTAATTTTTCTAAGGTCACTATTCGGTGGAAAATTCGATTTGTATTTACCATGGAGTGCATTGAAGTACCTTTCTAAATTTGCTTTTTTTGGGTATAGCCACAGAAGCATTGCAAATCAAACAGCAACATTTTTCTTTCACCATTACAAAAAGTATTCTTGTTCCCACTCTTGATGAAAATGTAGTATTCATTTTAAATCAAAAGGTATTAAATTAACATATAAGTACTGTCCAGTTATTAAATCAGTAAAAGCAATGCTTACAGATTAAAACACTTTAAGTTGCGCGAACCGGAAAAATATTCTGTCTGAACAGCTAATGTAGGATAATTGATGAAGAGGATTCGCGAATGAGGAAGTTGTTTCCAAAATAACCGGACAAACAGTAGCCACGAAAATCTTCCCAAAGAAAGCTTGGCAATTTCTTGAACACGTATGCACCTATTCATTCCCTCCAATAGTTTGTCTAGTTCTTCCTTGAATTTATTTAAACTAACTTCCACAACCAGAGATGAAGGTTTGTTCCAATAATCAACCACCATTGGCTGAAAGAAAACTTCTGCACATCTATTGTGCAGCCATCCTTCCTCAGTTTGAATTTGTGTCCCCTCATATGTGTGATCTGAGCAAGAGGGAGATTCCCATCAGATTAAGCTTGCTCAATCCATTCAAAGATATCATTAATATAATAAAAAATCATTATTAATTTTGTAAATTAATAATGATTTTTAAAAGAATCGATTTGAATACATTATTATTATTATTAGCCATATGGTGCAAAGAAGCCTGAGGCTTATGCTGCACTGGCCAAAAAAAAATTTTTCCCTATTACCCTGAGTGAGAGAGAGAGAGAGAGAGAGAGAGAGAGAGAGAGAGAGAGAGAGAGAAGTAGAAAGGAATCACTAAGAAACAGAATAATGATGATATCCAGCTCAGGACTGGGTGTGCCAAGCCCATACTCACCAAATGTGAGCCCCTGAGGGTATAGAATATATTCTAGAATACTCTAGAAGAGTACCTAAGAACTCTAGGATATTCTAGAATCATACAAAAAAGTATAAATAGCTGATAATTTAACCTTGCTGTTATTAGAGGATATGACTAATATCCTCTAATAACAGTCGCTGACACCGGTCGATGAGAGTGATGAACAATGAGAGGGTTACATGAACAATTTGTCAATATCACTGTGGAGGCCTTAAAAGTTTAGAGAAACTGCAATTTAGGAGAGAGCGGAGAAATGTAGATATGCATTTACGTTAATGCCAGGAGTATTGTCAATGAATTCAGAACTTATGCATGCCATCATATAATGTGTGTGGTATGGGGATAGCTGGAAGCACATACAAAAGGAAAATGAGAGTGGTGGTATGCTACAAACAAGAGACTATATAGATGGAATGGGCGATCAAGTGTGAACGCATTCTTATTTTCTAAGTTGGATAAAGAAAGATGCAGTTGTCAAAGTTAAAAGCATTGGTTTTAATAGTTGGTTGTTGTAGGGTTTAGGTGCATTAGCGATTAGACCCTATTGAGCCGTGTATATTATATCTGTAAACTGTTTGTTCTGTGGTTCATTTTTTGTTCGCTGGACGTAAAACCCGGGTGTCCTGGAGAAAAAAACCATGCAACCCTCACCTGAGACCTACGAACTCAGCCACGTTATTATAAAGGCCCATAAAAATTGCTCGCGTCATTTACGGCATTCGAGCTCAAGTGTTTTCCACTCTTTTTGGGGAGAATGGTGGTTATATCAACTGTGCTACCCATAATGGCATCGGTTTTAATTTAAGAAAAAGACGACTGACTACCTAAGATGCTATGTGGTTTCTATTAGGTGGGAGGCAAAAGGGGGCCGAATACAGAGAAACAATGGAAAATGCCTTTAAAGAAATGAATAGGTGGGAATTGGTTCCAGAAGCCCCAAATAGATAACCATTAATGGATAAACCATTAAGAAAAGACAGCACAAGGATGATAATACGGAGCAGACCAGTTCAACAAAACAGAAAAAGAACAGCATGTTGAGTTACAGGGCAATGAAACGTATTGAAGCCTACAACAGATGTAAAATTTATCGGTAGCGGTACTACAGAAAAAAACTATTATTTTTATGCCATCCGAATAATTAAATTCATCTGCCGTACTGTGTGTCTTATGTCTGTTAATTGCGTGTGTTCTATGGTCGATTTGTCTGTTTTGTTGGACAAAAAAACCGAGTTTCTGGGAGAAAAACCTTGCTATATACGCCTGAGACCGACTAACTTAGCCACATAATGATAAAAGCACATTAAAGTTCCTCGCGTCATTGACGAGATTCGAACCCAAGCCTTTTCCACCCAGTGTGGGGAGATCGGTGATGATACCATGTGCTACGCGTGCAGACAGAGGCAACCACAGAAATGTTAAGTGATGATGATTAATTAGCATTAGTAGAGGCAAACGATGCAAGAAAGCAAGCTTATGCAGCATCAGACAAAAAAAAAAATCCTCTCATTCGTTCCAAATTGCCTGTCCAACTCAGCCTTAAATATTTTAAGTTATCAACTTCTACAACAAAAGATAGAAGTCTGTTCCATCAATCAACTACCCGCTGACTAAAGGCAAATTTCTGCACATCTATTCTACAACTGTCTTTAATCAGTTTGAAACTGTGCCCCCTCAGGTTCTTAATCTGAGCAAGAGGAAGAATCCCATCAGCATTCAGCTTGCTCAACCCATTCAGGGTCTCATACACTTCATAGTGACATAGTGTTTTTTGACAGGCGGCATCGGTGCATTCGCACAACTCCGCATTTGAATCTCTTGTGAAGTAAGACAGTACTGTCAAGGCCAGATAGCATAGCCTAGGGTCTGTAGAACACCACAGACCGCTAGTTATCGTCACTGGCACTGGGAGCCGGACCAGGTAAGTGGGAAGAGAACTCTGGCTGGCCGACCCTGGGGTTAGCCTGAGCTTCCCAGGGAGGGCCAAAAAAAAAAAAAAAATAATAATAATAAATATAAAATAAAAAATAAAAATTTAAAAAATAATAATAATAAATAAATAAAAAATAATAATAAATATATATTTTTTTTGAAATAGGAGAAGGGGTGAGAGATTGAGGAGAAGAAAGAAGGTAAGCAGAAGAAAGAGGGCGAGGTAGAGTGGGCTCCCCCTTTGGGGGAGCGCACCCTACCTTAGGAAGAAGAGAAAAGATTGTGAGGTCAAGTGACCCACAAAGTCAGGTTGCCTAATAGCATGACCTTGCATTTGATAAGTCAAATGCCAGTCCCACTCCCAGAGGAGTATTTATGTGAGTTCCTACACAAGTAGGAAAATCAGTATTGTCCTACACCTCGAAGAGAAGAGAAGAGGTACCAGCAAGTGAGTGGGTCCCACATTGGGCAAAAGCCCAGTGTCAGCAATTTAATCTTCTTCAGCCAAGGGTGACTTGTAGGCAATGAGCAGTGTCCCACACTGAGTAGAGGACTTGGATAATCTTCTCTTAGGGGATGAGAGGAGGCACATGGATTCATGAAGCTCAAGGATTGCTTGGAATTCTTGTGTCTATTGTAGAAAAGTCCTTGTTTGGGTTGGTAGGTTTGTCAGATAGCGTCCTTTGTGAACGTCGAGAGATTCCTGTTAGGTCAGGATAAAGATCAATATCCTGTTGGTGTTTTCTTTGATTCCATTCAGGATATATTCTGTGAATTGAGTTTTGGGTTCATTATAAGATGGGGGTGCGCTGAACAGTTTGCTGTAGGTGAATTTGACGCATTTCAAATACAGTCTGGGCAAAAGTAGTGAAGGCTTTGTAGTTGGTTTGCGTCAATTATGTAGAGATGTTCCTGTCCACTGGGTGTATCTCCAGTTCTGGTAATTAGGAGACTTCTGGGTAAATCATAAAGAGGGCAATTATACATGAGGTGAATCCAGTCTTCATTGTCACCGCATGTGCAGAGAGGAGAATCGGTGAGACCCAGGGCATGCAGCTTGGCCCCAATCGATCCACGAGTAACAATTTGTCGTAATCTGCCTTCGTCTGCCTAACCTCCTTTGTGACTTGATTACAGACTAGTTTATATCTGTCAAAGGCTTCTGCGTCACCTGAAAATTTACATGCATCCCATACATTTTTCTTCTCTACCATGACCCTCACTAATTCATATGACATGTATTTAGGCCTGAACCTCGAACAGTATTTCTTAGTTGGAATGAAAAGGATAGTGGAGTCCAAGATTAAGTTCCGGAAGGCTTCACATTTAGAATTCAACGTTGGTAACGTCATCAGTTGATCCCACTGATGATGCGAATTGAATTATGAGAATTCAAGAGCTAAAAGAGCAAAAAATGGGGACAAGGAGTTTTTCATTTATTTAAATACAAGGAAGAAAAGACCTAATCGAACTAGACCATAATGTAATGGCAGGGTGGTGCAATGGTTTTTCAGTGAGCAGGTGCATGGTCGGTTTTTGGGCGGCTATTTTTTTTTTTTTTTTGTTATAGCTGTGTTTTAATATAAAGTTATGTTGCAAAGCTTTAATAAATGCTTTGAGGTCCCCTCCTGTGTCAGAGACAGGGTGCGTCGCATCGAGGGAACCCATATTTTGAATGCCAATATGTCATCACAATTCGGGATTTAGCTGGAATTTTGAGTTCCCGCTCCTGGGACTGCATTTCAGATGTGATTAGTAGGCCGCAGATGAGCTGTTTTATCCGTCTGTTTGGATTGTACTGGTCCAAAACCGGAAAAATATCTGTCCGTTAGTGATAAACGAAGGATATGATTTTATCTTTGATTGGGATCGGTGCAGTATTTCCTGTGAGAAAAACTGCCATCAATAAACCTCTTTGTTAGTGGGTACTATCGCCGCGGATTGTAAACACAACTATGTTCTTTAGTTAAGGTACTGTTGTTTGTGATCAGTTTCTCTGTTGATTTATAGTTGTGGAAATTAGTTTAAAAAATGTCCAAAGACTTTATTGTGAAATTCCTTGAAATGTATAAATAACAACCATGTCTCAGAAGCCTAAAATGTAAAGAATATACGAATAAAAAATTAAATTCAAAAACACACAAGAAGTGAATTGATCGAGCAAAATCTTTGGAATGAACCAAAACATAGAGTTATTATTATTATTATTGCTCTTATATTATTTCTCCCTGATTGTGGGTTTCACCTCGTGACGGGTATTGCTACCGAGTACACAGGGTGGTTGTTGTTATGTCTGGTGTTACTGTTGGTCGAGGACCTCTCTGACAATCCTACAGGTGTTCAGGATTCGAATTTCTGGAGTTCCTTGTAGGTGTTGGCTGGGAGATCTATTGCTGCTAGGCTGTAATGTAGGGTCTTTGGCACCATACCTGTGGTTGACACGATGATTGGAATGATTGGAATGGTCGTTACTTGTTGCATATGCCACATCTTTTTGATCTCCTATCTTAGGTTCGTGTACTTCCTGATTTTTCCCCATGGGTTTTCTGCCGGTTGCCAGTGTCAGGTACCGCTATAACAATCAGATAGGTAGTCTTTTCCTTCTTGTCCACAAGGGTTATGTGTTATGTCCGGTCTGTTGTGCGGGATGGTCTTATCCATTATTATGGCGCAATCCCGGTATAGCTTGTGGGTTCGGGTCTCTAGTACTGCCTGGGGTTCATACTTGTAGTATGCTACAATTTCTTTGGTCAACTGGTATTTCCTCGCTAGCTTCTGATGTATTATCCTTGCTGTCTATGTCGTGTCTATGAGTGCACTCAGTCTGGGTGATCACCTTGCATCCCGTGGTGATGTGTTGGATCGTTTCTGAGATCAGGAGGCATCGTCGACATGTATTATCGGACACTCCGGGCTCCTTGGCGATGTATTTTCTATAATTTCTGGTGTTGATTATCTGGCCTTGGATAGCGAGCTTCAATCCTTCAGTCTCGGAGAAGAGCGTCCCGCTCGTGAGCCATGCATTGAAAGCAGTTTTATCTGTGTGATCTTGATGGAGATCATTGTAGTGTCTGCCATGGTGTGTCTTCTCTGCCCATCTTTCTAGCTTAGTTTGTACTTAAGGTGTCCCCCACTCAACCTAAGCGAGGGAGACTCCTCGCTTAGGTTGAGTGGGGGATACCGCTTGTCGATCTTCCTTATGGCCTGGTGGAGTGCTACTGTGTCTTTCTGGAAGTAATCCTTCAGGTTAACTATCGCTGTCTTCTGTTGCTCAATGAGGTCTATCAGTCCCCTTCCTCCTTCTTCCCGGGCAATTGTCAGTCTCTCCACAGCAGATCTCGGGTGGTGTTGGCGGCTCCTGGTCATCATTGTCCATGCTTTCTCATGATATCCTCCAGCTTGGTGTTATTCCAATCTATGACCCTGAAGGAGTATGTTAGTACTGGGACTGCATAGGTGTTTATGGCTTTAACTGTTTTCCCTCCAATTAGCTTTGCTTTCAGCAGGTTTCTGAGCCTCTTAATGTATTTTTCGGTCAGGCACGCCTTAATTTCCTTGTGCTGTAACTGCTGAGCTTGCATCATCCCCAAGTATTTGTAGGCCTCTCACTCTGCCATGGCTTCGATCTCTTTACTAATCTGCAGCTGGTAGTTTTGCTTGACTAATTTTCTCTGGTGCAATTCGTGGGTCTTGCATTTGTCTAGGCCAAATTCCATCCTAATATCATTACTAAATTCTTCGGTGATCTGAAATAGTTGCTGAAGGTGCTTCTCGGTTCCCGCGTAGAGCTTGATGTCATCCATGTACATTAGGTGAGTGAGGGTGTACAGGTTCTTCCTTCCTTCTTTGAGGTTATATCCGTACTTGCTACTGTTGAGCATGGTTGATAGCGGGTTAAGTGCTGGACAGAACCACGGTGGGCCCAGGGCATCTCCCTGAAAGATTCTTCTCCTGATGGGGATTGGCCTGGTTGTGATGTTTTCGACTTTAATGGTGGTAGTTTATTTCGCCATCGCTTTTCCTAGGAAGTTTGTCACTATCGGATTGACTTTGTAGATCTTCAGCGCCTCTATTAGCCAGCTATGGGGCACGGAGTCGAAGGCCTTGCTGTAATCGATGAAGGCTGTATACATGTTGCGACGCTTCTTGTAGGCTTGCTCAATAACTGAAGCATCTATGGTTAATTGCACCTTACATCCTTTGCTCTGCGCTTGCATCCTTTCTGCTGTTCGCCCATTATGTTCTGGCTATCCATGTGGTCTGATATCTTCCTGGTTATGCAGCTGGTCAGGATTTTGTACATTGTTGGGAGGCAGGTGATTGGCCCATATTTCGCCGGGTTTCTTGTATCTTCGTCTTTAGGCTTCAGATATGTGATCCTTGAGTGAGAAACTTCGGGATTGTCTCTGGGTGCCTTATCATTCGGGTGAACTGCTCTGCCAGGTGCTTGCGTGTGCAAGTGAGCTACTTGTACCAGAAGTTGTGTACGTTATCTATTCCTGGAGTTCGCCAGTTGTGAGAGTTCTTGATCGTCTGTTTTACATCTTCTTCCCGAATCTCCCACCCTCTCATTTCTTGAACGTCCTTGGTTTTCTTGCGTTCTAGTTCTATTCAGGTGGCTCGGCTGTTATGTGTTACTTCCCTGCTCCATATGTTTCCTCAGAAATCCTCAATCGTCTTCTTCTCTGGTGGTCCGTTTCCTTGTTTCTCGTCGTCTCCGAGATTCCTGTAGAAGCTTCTTTGGTCCTCATCGAAGATTCGGTTGTTTATTTTCCTCTGGGAGCTCTCTTTGTACCGACGTAGTCTCTTGCCGAGTGCAAGGAGGTTCTGCTTCAATGTGTCCAAGTATTCTCCTATTCTCTGATTCTTTGTCTCATGTTTGCTGTGGATGCTGTCTCTCTTGAGGATGCTCTTCACTTTTGCAATTAATGTCTTACCAATTGACCCCGTTGGTACTGGGTCAATTGGCCTATCTTGACTCTTAATTCTTCTATCTTCTGCTGAAGTCTTCTTTCCCAAGCTGGTGGTGCCTTCTGTTTTCGGTTCTTCTGCTGCTGGTCGCTCGCTTCTCTTCCATTAATCCTTGTGGCTGCTACTGCAGCACAATACACGGCTGTGTGGATGGCCTCCAGTGTTGCACCATTGCTGTCGAGGTAATGCGGTATTATGTGCCTATTCAGGTGGTTTGTGACTATCCACAAAGTTCTATTCGGCCTCTGCTTCTGTATCACGTGAGTCTTTGTGGGGTCTATTCATTCGAATTGTTTTAGGGCCTTCCACTCATCCTCTATTCTGGATATCATGACCTCGTTTGTTTCCATTTCAGCTGCTGCGTATTTCAGTATTTCCTCTTGCTCTTCCTCCTCTGGTTCTGGGGTGATATGTTCTTCCTCCTCTGGTTCCATATTCTTTATCCTTTGTAGTTGATAGCTGTCATCCTGCTTGATTTTTTTATAAGATTGCAGGAGCTATCGGTCTTCAGCTTTGTTATTTCGTAGTATGCTTGCATGATGTACGTGTTCATTTCGATGCTCCACTTCATGCGTTGGCGTTTTCTCCCTTCCTGGGTGGTCACTAGCGCAGTTGTGCAGGAAGCACTTCCAATTGGTGGGGCTGGATGGGCTTGCCCTTATTATTATTATTAGCCATATGGTGCAAGGAAACCTGAGGCTTATGCTGCACCCGGCAAAAAAAAAAATCTAAATTACCCTGAGAGAGAGAGAGAGAGAGAGAGAGAGAGAGAGAGAGAGAGAGAGAGAGAGAGAGAGAGAGAGAGAGAGAGAGAGAGAGAGAATGGAATCACCAATTAAGAGAAGATTCAGCTCAGGACCCTGGGTGCGCCAAGCCCATACTCACCAGTGTGATCTCCTGGGGGTGTGTTTTCATTAACTATTTTGCAGCACAGAGCAGAACGGAAAGTAAAATAAAATGACGGGTTGTAGGTAAAGCTGGTTTACCGCTTTACCTACAACTATTATTTGTTTTACTGTTTATTGTATACAATAAACAGTAAAACAAATAATAGTGCATGGAATAATGGAACAGAATCTCAGTTCTGTTTTGTTGTTTTTTGAAATACTTTGTAAAAAACTGAAAATTAATGAATTGAAATGCTCACCAAATTAGTAAAAATTTTGTTAGGAAGTAAAACTAACAAAAACAAATAAATTCAAAAAATCAATATAAATAAATAGACAATTCTAAAATAGCATTTTTAATTGTTCGACTGATAAATAAAGTCTTACTTTCACGCAATTTTCTTGGGGTTCCCACTGTAAATTTTAAAACTTCATAAGATCATCCACTTGCTAAAAATCTTAGAGCAGCTAATAAGTGTTCGTTTGGACGAATAGTTTCTCACATATCAGTGCTTTCTTTCGTCAACTGTGCATTGATTAATTCGGACAAATTATAATAAATGCTTGCCTCTTCTGGAGATGCCTTTTACAACTTTATTTAAAATATTTAATGGCGCATCGGTCGTAATGAGCGAAGTACCACAGCCACCATAAAAACAGTTTTTAAGAAGTACGTATCCTCAAGACAATGTAAACGAAAGAGGGCGCTGTTCAATAGAGTCAAGATGGCGAGCAGAGCTGGCATGTGTTTGTGTAGAAGGTATACATTATTGTATAAGTCAGTGCAAAATTTTAATGTTGTTAATAATGCAGCTCCTATCGGTCTATTGGAATGCAGGAGAACATGGTCTCCCACCTTGTGTTCAGGCAGGGATTTTCATAAATCAACGAACATTGGTTCTTCAACTAGAAATGATGTGAAGGGACTCGCCGATGAAATTTTAAAACTAAAGATAGATGAAGACAAGAGCACAACACATGATACCAAACCAGCTAGCGACTCTTCATCTGATGAGAAGACCAAGCAAAAATCTAACGAATTCCGGAAGAGAGCAATGAAGTTTACTTTTATAGCATTTGGCTCAATATTTTCGGGGGTTGCTGGGTTTCTCGTCTATGAGTGGGGTAACTTTTGCGACTTTCTATTCCTTACGAAATGCAGTAAATAAATAAAGCTAATAATAATCATTCGTTAAAGCATTGCACTAAATAAGAATTGGGTAAAACTCCAGAACACGGTGCCCCTTTGAAAATCACGTTCCTAACCTGCTATGGTTAGCGTTAGTTAGGGTGTTTATCCCACCCTTGCCGCGGTTTTAAAATCGAGAACTCGTTTTCCTATTTTAAAACAGCGGGAATGGGGAGAATAAACACCCCAAGACCATGGAAGGCTGAAGGTGCACCATGTTCTGGACTATAGCGAAGAATTGAAAGAATCTTACGGAGGCAGTAAATCTGGCCAATCTTTATTCTTATTGCGTTGAATGATTGAAATTGCTGAGTTAAACCTAAATTGCTCAGGCATTACCACTTGTTTAGTTTCTTCTGAAGTATGCATTCCTTGTGATAATTGTAAAACGCCATGCATTTATTACATATTTTGAATAGAGTAATATATATTTTATTTTTATAAATAGAAATATGAGAATTAATGAGAGGCTGGATTAAATATAACTGGAAAGAAAATTATTTTTTTCTCATTTGTTTTGCATATTCCCTTCAACCCCATTTTAATGTGTTTGGTTTGACACCATGTGATGGATTCCCCCCTTTCCCCATGTGTATGTAATTCAGTTCCTCTTCAGGGTGGATAGGAGGAATGAATAACAAAACTGTGTGCAAACAGTGATAGATGCCATAAGTAATATATTTGCACCAGTAGCATATTGTAACTGGTTCTTTATACCCATTGTGTGTATTTTACTGATTTTTTTTCTCCCAAGGGAGGGGTTCCAAATGAAAAATAGAAATTGAAGGAAGGGGAGTATAATAGATGATTATTTTAAAAAAAATACACAAGAGAAAAAATTTCAAACAGTGAAAAGTGGGACGGATTATGTAAATTATAATTAATAAAACCCACTTTCAGTTTAAAAAATAAAAATAAATTTTTTATAATAAAAAATAGGTACTGATAGATGTGACGTTTTTTTTTTTTTTTCCTGGTAGTTGTTGGCGCATCGGCTTCAGTGGCCATAATGCACCTCCCAAGGTTTTTGCAGTACTTTGATCTAAGCCCGAAGCAGGATTCGAACCCGCGACCTTTGGGTTGCCAGGCAGGCACTTTACCCACCCGGTTAGCCCGGTCGGCAGATGTGACATGACCAGATGTATTCTTTTCAGGATTAATTAATGTTAGGTGTATACATACTGTATGTACACACCTTGAGTACTGTATACAGGTCTGGAGGCCTCACTTTAGAAAGGATGTAGAGCTGCTGGAATGAGTATAGAGAGGCAATGAGATTGGTAAATGGAATGATGGGTTGCTCTTGCAAAGAAAGGATTAAGTTCTGCAAATTGTAGTGTCTGAAGACTAGCCACCTGCGTGGTGATCTGATTGAAGTGTATAAGGCCTTGAATGGTTTGAACAAGCTCAATGCTGATGAGATTCTTCCTCTTGCCCAGATTAATCACCTCAGGGGACATATATTCAAATTGAGGAAAGACAGTTGTAGAATAGATGTATGGAAATTTGCCTTTAGCCAGTGGGTGATTGATTGCTGGAATAAACTTCCATCTGTCATTGTAGAAGTTGAATAAATTCAAGGCAGTACTAGACAAACATTTGGAGTTAATGGATGGGTGAAATGAAAAGAGTTTTTTTTTTTTTTTTTTTGGCTGATGCTGTATAAGCTTGCTTTCTTGCATCATGTGCCTCTAAATGCTAATGCCCTCCTGTGGCTGAAAACATTGTTCTAACAATGTTAAACACACACGCACACCAAAATAATCAATCGTGTATATATTAGCCTTATAACTATTTTCACAGGCATCTGAATGCTTGAGAAAAATCATGAGTGCTGAGGATTTGAGCTTAGCCAGCCTCTTGTAGTGCCCTTTGCCACACTGAGGTAGCATTAATCTTGTCATTCAAATTGAGTCAATTTCCTACTCATCTCTTGTAATACTATTAATCCCACAGCTTAATTGGTCTCTGACCATTGAACAAGTGATAATCATGCACCATTTGTGTACAGTTAGTCTCCTTTATGTGAATATACTGTAGTCATAGCAATATATCATTCTGCTATTCTGATTGTTTGAATTGTGAAAAAGAGTTTAATGTACAGTACAGTATTATGATAGAAAGTTATAAGAATGGTAAATTTAATTTATCTGTGGGCAGTATTGTAATAAATAATAATAAGGAAAATTTCTTTTACTGTAGGATTTAAAGAGAGTAGGTATTTCAGTGCAGTAACCAAAATAAAATTCATGTGCTTTATTGCATTTTGTTTTCGATCATGGAGATCATTCTGTTCAAGCTTGTTAATCTGTATAGAATCACTTCAGACCAGGGTTGAGTACTTGGCACTAAGACTTAGGCATATGTTCTGCCTAGAGACAAATACAGATACGCCTTGTTTAATGACAGAGTTGAGTTCCTGAAAAATGAGTCATTAATAAAATGGCATTAATTGAGTGGCAATTTTACTCCATACATGTTTATAATATATGGAGGAAAATATTTCCATGGTTTGAGCATGCTCAATGATGATGGGCTTCTTCTTGCTCAGAATAATCACCTGAGAGGGCATAAATTCAAATTGAGGAAAGACAGTTGTAGGATAGATGTGCGGAAGTTTGCCTTTAGCCAGCAGATAGTTGATTGGTGGAACAGGCTTCCATCTTTTGTTGTGGAAGTTGATAGCCTAAATAAATTGAAGGCTGAGCTGGACAGGTATTTGGAATGAACAGAGGGGTGAAATGGGAGCGGTTTTTTTTTGGCTGATGCTGCATAAGCTTGCTTTCTTGCATCATATGCCTCTACTAATGCTAATGTTATAATGATAGACATAGTCCTTAATTAAATGATAAATTTTAATTATAACAGTTTGTAGAATATAATAAAGTAATTGGGAAAGAAGTTTTTTCCTGTTTTGCATAATGATGACAGCCTAGTTATATAACATTGTGATAATAAAAATAGGCTTAAACTTTGTGGAACCATCCTCATTAGGCCTACAACCATGGAAGAAAGAAAAATTGTAGAATAAAATAAAAATGAATGTATTTGTTGTTTTTTTAATCTTATTTGATCGCAGACAATGAAGTTTCTTCTTTTGGGTATATGTGGTTAAGGTTTATTATATGAGTCTACCGACTTTTCCATACTCTTCATCACTTGGTATAACAGTTGGTAACATTCTTATGCTTTTCTATGTCTCTGTTAACTCTTTTTCTCCTTTGTGTCTCTTCATCTTTCTCAACAAGGAAAGCGAGTGCTGCTTCTAGATAGGTAAAGGCTTCTGTTATATCATTGGATGCTGTTAATTTTTGGGACTAAAGGGTTAGCATTTCTTTAACTTCATAGATTTCTGTGGTGGACAGATTGCTGCATGATTTGAGTAAATTGACCACATCACCATATTGAACATTATTCAAGCTAGCCTCTCATCATGCCCTGGCTTTTCCAAACCAAGCTAATTTTGGACTTAATGAGGCAACAGTTTTCTTCAAGCTTGAACTAGACAAACATTTGGAGTACCGGATGATGGGTGAAATGGGAATTTTTTTTTTTTTTTTGACTTATGCTGTATAAGCTTGCTTTCTTGCGTCATATGCCTCAATTAATGCTAATGCTATTAATGCTAATATTTTGTCTTTGCATCCACCTTATGCTGCTTTTTCCTTTTATGAGCATTTTGGAAGAAAAATAACATAAGGACCTTATTTCTATCAAATGTTGCTTTATTTTTGCAATAAACTTTAAAATGAGGAATTATTTTTAATTAGCTTGGAGGACTGCTGTCTGGAGGTGTGCTGCTTTATTTCTAGAAATATTCCTAAATATTTAATTTTAGATTTGAAATATTTTTAATTAGAAAGAGAAGAAAAATACATTGGATGCATATAAATTATCAGGCAATAGAGCTACATTAGATATAAACTAGTTTGCAGTCAAGTTTCAAAGGACAGTTAGGCAATCAATTGGCTGTTTGACAAGCTAAGGCAGATTACAAGTAGTCTTTGGGAAAGAATGCAAAGAAAAGCAGCAAAGGCTACTTATGTAAAGCAGTAGAAGGAAGGAGATGAATCACATTGGGCTGCTGGATGAATGTTTAAGTGTTGATGATTCTGCTCAGGTTGCTGTCAAACTTGAATAGATATTTTGTACCTGTGTTCATACATGAGGAATTTTTTTATAATATTCCAGAAATTTATTAAATTCTAACAGGAAGCTAAATGATTTTGTGATAACTGAGTGGAAAGTGGAAGAGAAATTGTTGAAACTGAACATAAAAAAGTCTCCTGAGTGGATGGGATCTATTCACTTATATTAAACGATGAACAAAAGAGGTAAGCAAATCTTTAGCCATAATTAGGAGAGCAACCTTGGATTCAGGGGAAGCTCCTATAGATTGGAGATGTGCAAATGTATCCATAACTCACAAAGGTGGATCAATGGGTGATGTGAGTAATTCCAGACCTTTTAGTTTGATCTCTGTTCCAGAGAAAATAATAGTCGCCGGTTAAAGAAGCAATGTAGGATGATCTAGACAGGTGCATTTATACTGCAATGACAGAATGGATTTGTTAAGGGTTGGTCTTGTTTGACCAATCTGATTGGATACTATGGCACAGTAACAGAGGAACTGGATGCAAAAAATTATTTTGCCCTATACTTAGATTACAGAAAAGCTTTTGACATTACTCCAAATGAAAGACTCATACAAATTGGAGGGCCCCTCCGTAGCCAGGAAGGCAGGAGCAGCAGTGCGTAGCACACGCTTCTTGATTAGACTGGGGTTTGAGCCCATGACCACCAAATACCGAGGATGTGGAAAGGTCAGGGAATGACCACCGCATATTCCCGGAGCCTTAGTTGCTAATGCGCCAATAAAATCCAAATCAAAAATCAAAAAAAGCATATTCCCGGAACAATATGGCCTTAGTTGCTAATGCCCCTAAAAACCAAATAACAAACAAAAAAATTGGAGCAGTGTTCTATTAGGGGCAGCATACTAATATGGATAAAGAGAATGGGAGAAGACAGAGCGGTTATCATAGGGTACTGCACTTCTTGAACTAATGTTATTAATGGAGTTCCTCAGGATCAGTGTTGGAACCATTGTTGCTTTCAGGATTTATTAATGACATATTTTTTATTTTGTTTTTATGGAAACCCCAAACACGAGAGGTATTAGAACCTATAGTACTTAGTACCGTGCTTGGGTTGGAGGTTGAGAAGATGAAAGAAGATATTTGTTGACATTAGACTTGAACTTTTGTAGACTGTAATTTTCAAGAAATACGTATGAAGGAAGGTTGTTCCAGAAAACAGCAGTTGAATGAATAAACAAGGAAGATGAAAAGTTGGTTCTGTGAGTTTGAAGTTACACAGTAAATGGATCTTGGCTGGTTGGGGCACATGTTCGGACTGTTTTGAAAGAGAGAGCTGGAATTATAGAATCCAATTCAGAAAGAAACAGTACATCTATCAGATAGAGAGTGGAGAGACTCTGTTAGAGGAGTCATTAATTAACCTAACTGCCCTGTTTTGAATGGAATCTAGAAGCTTGAGAGAGGTTTTGGGGACACTGCCCCAGATGTGAGAACTATTCCATGGTAGGGTG
Source organism: Mastigoproctus giganteus (assembly GCF_048544385.1). Classification (NCBI taxonomy): domain Eukaryota; kingdom Metazoa; phylum Arthropoda; class Arachnida; order Uropygi; family Thelyphonidae; genus Mastigoproctus; species Mastigoproctus giganteus. The sequence continues at coordinate 219,340,809 of NC_143580.1, forward strand.
GATTTGTGATTTGTACAGAGTGAACAGCTGTTTTGGAAGAAAAGTAATGCCAAGAGCGAAAGAGAAAACCGAGTTTTTTAGATGCAGAGGAAGCAATATTTATAATGTGCTTGTGCCAAGAGAGATTAGAAGTCAGGGTAATCCCCAAAAGAGATATAGCAACTTGACTAGAAATCGGAGTGTCACCAAAGATAAGCATAGGAGCAAAAGAATCCTTTTTGCGAAATTAGTAGAGAATTAGCATTAGTAGCCGAGTGGGCTGGAGCGGGAGTGCAGTAGCAAATGCTCTTTGAGTAGACCGGGGTTCAACCCCCTGACTGCATAATACGGTCGATCTGCCAACCTGCACTGGACCAGCGTGGCAGATTATGGTCCATTTCCCTCAGCACGAATTGTTGAGGGGGCTTCCATCCTGCAGTGGGTTGATAATGGCTGCACTTTACTTTTTTTTTTTTTTTTTTTATGATGCAAGAAAACAAGCTTATGCAGCATCAGCCAAAAAAAAACAAAAACACTTTCACTTCACCCCTCTGTTCGTTCAAAATACCTGTCCAGCTGAGCCTTAAATTTATTTAGGCTATCAACTTCCACAACACGGGATGGAAGTCTGTTCCACCAACCAACTACCCGCTGACTAAAGGCAAATTTCCACACATCTGTCCTACATCTGTCTTTCCTCAATTTGAATTTATGCCCTCTCAGGTGATTATTCTGTGCAAGAGGAAGAATCCCATCAGCATTGAGCATGCTCAAACCATTCAAGGCTTTATACACCTCTATCAGATCACCTCACCGGTGCCTAGTCTCCAAACACTGTAATTTGCAAAACTTAAGCCTTTCTTCGTAAGAGCAACCCTTTTCTGTACTCGTTCCAGCAGTTCTACATCCATCTTGAAATGAGGTCTCCAGACCTGTACACAGTACTTAAGGTGTGGCCTGACCATTGCCTTATACAAGGGAATAATAACCTCCTTATCCCTGCTAGAAAAATTCCTGTATATCATTGACAAGACACTGAGCTACTCTTGCAGCCTGTCTGCACTGCTCAGAGAACTTAATATCTGCCTGCACAATTACCCCCAGGTCCTTTTCATTCTCTACCACTGTCAGTGTAGTACCACAGAGTTGATACATTGCTCTGGGGTTGCTGTTTCCCATATGTAGTACTTTACATTTGTCAATGTTAAACTTCATTTGCCATCTCTCAGCCCATCTGCTCAACCTTTCCAGATCCTGTTGCAGCAGCATAGCGTCAGTAGTGTCCTTAACAACCCTGCCAACCTTTGTATCATCTGCAAACTTGGACATTAAGCTTGATATACCATCATCAATATCATTTATAAATACAGAAAACAATAATGGACCCAATACTGAACCCTGAGGGACTCCACTAATAACATTAGTCCACGATGAGCAGTGTCCATTGATTACCACTCTGTCTTCTCCCCCTCAACCACCCCTTTATCCATAGCAGCAATTTACCTCTAATGCCACACTGCTCCAAATTGTGCAGCAGTCTTCCATGTGCAACAGTTTCAAAAGCCTTTCTAAGATCCAAGTATATAATATCAAAGTTATTCCCTGCATCCAGTTCTTTTGTGACTGCATCATAGTATCCAATCAAATTGGTCAGGCAAGACTTCCCCTTAACAAAACCAGGCACGTGTTCGGACTGTTTTGAAAGAGGGAGCAGGAATTATAGAAGTCAATTCAGAAGAACAGTGCCCATGGAAGTATCTGTAGAAAAGGCATGCAGCAGAAACAGTATGTCTGTGAGACAGAGTGGAGAGACTGTTAGAGAGGAGTCAGATATTGATTAAGGCATATCAGGCTTAATGTCTAGAGTTTGCAGATGAAACAATGGTTGGCAAGATGGTTAATGATGATAATCAGGATATGCTCCTGCAACAAGATCTATAAAAATTAGTAAATGGGCTGAGAAGTGACAATTGAAGTTTAACATTGACAAATGGAAGGTGCTTCATATGGGTAGCAGTAATCTCAGAATAACATATCTGTGTGGTGTGCCACACTGAGGGTAGTGAAGAATGAAAAGGACTTGGGGTAATTCAGTCATATATGAAGTTCTTTGAGTAGTGCAGATTGGCTGCTAGGACAGTTCATATGGTTTTGTAAATGATATATAGGAAGTTGTCATTTCTTTCATCATATACCAATACTAATAATAATGGTACTAAATTACTTTTAAGATGTTCTTATAAGGACAGCATTGGTGGTGACAAACAGTATTTGTGGTAATTTTCAGTGTTGTTATAAAGAATGTCATTAAGCAAGGTATATGTGTATCTTTATTCACTGTTGAGGTGAATCTTCTGTACATTTAAAAATCTGAGACTGTCAGGACTGCTGTTTCAAAGCTACTGGCTTCTCGTCAGCTGGTGGATCTCTGTTAGCAAACATATGCAGACTGTGAATGATGTATTTTGACTGAGTCAACAGCCAAGTAGTGTATAGAAGTAAATCAACTTCCATTTAAATATACAACAACTATTGTGTTTAAATGAAATGTGTCTTTAGCCCCTAAAACTAGGCTATGTTTGGCCTGTGTAGTAAAATATTATAATGCATAGTGGACAGAGTGTGATTGTTAGGTGGTTCTTGCATAGTTATTCTTGTTCATTATTATATTTGATGAGAATGCAATATCATTCCTTCAACATATGGAAAAAGTTGTATGAGAATAATGGTATGTGGGAAATCTTATCATTAATTGTTTTATATTATTATTATTAGCAATATGGTGCAAGGAAGCCTGAGGCTTATGCTGCACCAGCCAAAAAAAAAAAATCCCGAGTTACCCAGAGAGAGAGAGAGAAGGGAATCACCAAGAAAGAGAAGACGTCCCCTTTATATGATTTAGGGTGGAACCTTGGATGGGCAAGTGATAGCTGAAATCACATGGAGTTCATGCGAATCTGTTTAAGAGTGCAGTTGGTCCTCAGTTCCTTTTTATGGATGATAATAGACTTCCCATAAAGCTCAATTATTATTATTATTAGCCATATGGTACAAGGAAGCCTGAGGCTTATGCTGCACCAGCAAAAAAAATGTATAAAATAAAATTCCCGAGTTACCCTGAGAGAGAGAGAGAGAGAGAGAGAGAGAGAGAGAGAGAGAGAGAGAGAGAGAGAGAAAGAAAGAAAGAAAGAAAGAAAAGTAGAAAGGAATCGCCAAGAAAGAGAAGAATGATGATATCCAGCTCAGGACTCTAATTGATTGATGAATTTCTGGAAAGTACTCCCCCCCCCCCCCCCCCCCCCAGGAATGGAATTTATTGCCAGTTGACCTCCTGGATAACCTTTTAGGCAGTATGAAGGACCAGTATGAGAGTATAGTAGTGAAGGGTTGATTGCACTCCCTGTTACTTCATGTCTGACCCTTATTCAGGCTTAAACTTTGTATGACTTTCTTGAGTTCATGATTTATTCTTTCATGACATGTAAACTCATTGTGTTAGATTCTATTCATTTATAGATCTTTAAAAATTGTATTGAAATCTTGACAGATGTGATGAGATACTTCTAAAAATGTAACTTTTGCATATGAGCAGTTAGATATTTTTAATTTTCTATTTGGAAATGTTTCCTTCTCTTCCTAGAAAAGAAATTATATCCACTCAGTAGCTTAGTACCTTATGTATATTGTGTAACAGAAACCTCTTGCTCTCTTCCTCCCATTATCCAAAGAGGATAAGAGAAGCACGAACAGGGCAAGAGGTTTCTGTTCTTCCTCCTCCTCTTATCCATATTTCATATTATTTGGCATATCCTGACATAGTTTTTAAAATCTGTAAAATATCTCATGTTAATTTCTGTATGGTAGAATTTCTTTTTAACTGGACCAATGAAATGGAAATATTTTATTACTCTTGTCTTTTACAGTATTATGTTATAAGTATCATTCCCACAGCAAGTATTAGTAATGGCCATATGGTGCAAGGAACTCCAAGGCTTATGCTGCACCAGCAAAAAAAAAAGAAAAAAAAAAAAAAAAAAGAGTAAAATAATAATAAAATAAATAATAAAAGGAAATAGACAACCCATGTGTTTTCCTCCTCAAGCAGGTAACTATCCAGCCGACCTTTGAAATTTCCCAAACTGTCAGCCTCTACCACTCATGTAGGTAACTTATTCTAGTAATTTATAACTCACTGGCTAAAATAAAACTTCCTGCAATCCATTCTCAACATCTCCTCCCATAACTTGAATTTATGGCCACTAGTTCTAGAATCATAACCTTAAAAATTCCATCATCATTCATTTTACTTTTGCTTCTCAGAACCTTAAATACCTCAATCAAGTCTCCTCTAAGGTGCCTAGTTTCCAATCTGTGCAGCCTACATATTCGAAGTCTTTCCTCGTTGCAAGTGGTCAAGGCTAATTGCATTGGTGTGGGCTCACCAGAGATTGATAAAATTGGACCAGCTTCTGTCAACTGTTCATTTTTATAAGCAGGACCATGCAACAGATTTTTTGGGGTTTAGATTCATTGTTGGATTTGAGTCTCCCCTTTCTTTTGTTATAATTATAACCATTTAAAAAACATTTTGGATGTCTCCTGTATTTGGGGCTGGACAGGGGGTGTACTGCCAATTTGTTAACAGTGTCCACTTGAGAAGAAATTCAGATGATAGTCATTTCTAGTTGTCTGTTGTTAACAAGGGGCTCATGCAATAAGCCCCTCTAGCTCATCCCTGAGCACACGTTGCATCCAGTGCCCTACCTCCCTTCATGTTCTATATGTAAATTGGTTTTATATGATTGAAAAATTAAATTGATCAATCTTGTCTTTTTTTTTCCTTTAATTATAGCATCCTCTAGCATATAGTGTTACATAATTTTACTACTGAATCTGAAATTTTTCTACATTATAGAATGTATGCTAGCTTATTTTTCCTTATTACATGCAGTTCTTTCTAGGTATGCCCAGTACATCTTTATTTCTGTAGGTTCTAGCAACATTATTATGATTTTTTTTCCCTTATCTGTGTAAATGCCAAAAAACATTAAGTAGAACTTGAACTGATTTATTGGCAATATGAATATATTGTATTGGATTGGTTCGATAAAGTAAAGAAATATGTAGTTTTAGGGTGTAGACTAAGTTACTAGGTTTCTTTCTTAGACTGGCCATCTAATTCATTATCTGAAGTAATATTTGTGATCACAATGCTAGATATGCTTATTGTACAGTCAAATCCATATACAGGCAGCATCCACTGTAATGCTCTTAATTGGTTCCTGAATTTTGGAGCATAAAGTGGATGAGGTTATTATGAATGATGTTTATTTTACTGTGGGAATGTGAAATGCAAGCCAAAAGTTTACTGACTGGAACAATAAAATTAATTTAGACTTAAGTTAGTTACATGTTGGTGTTGCCTCCTCCCGAGTTTATACATCGATCTCAGCATTTCTTCCATTGTTTGAAGCATCTCTGGAAATTCTGTTTCTTGATTCCTTTCAACACTTTCTGCGATTAAGCTTGAATCTCCGTTGATGTCTTTGAATCTTTATCCTTTTAATTGAATTTTCATTTTGGGGAAGAGGAAGCAGTAACAGGGTTCCAGGTTAAAAGAATAGAACAACAAAATGACAGTGTGGGACCATTGTCATTTTGTTCTGAAAGCTGCTGAATTGATAGCCGTGTGAGCTGGCACATTGTTGTGATAAAAAAGCCAATCATGAGAGTACCATTTATCTGGATGTTTTCTCCTGACATCATTCCTCAAATGCCTAATTCTTTATGGAGTTTTTGAAAATTTTGTAAAAATTAAAACTTTGAGCATAAAGTCTTTTAAATAATAATTTATTTTATTTTGACTTTGTTGTTTGTCCAAAATTAGAGTGAAATTATTAAAAAATTCAAATCAGAATTTAAAAACAAAATAAAAATCTTATCATTACTTTTTTTTGATGCAGTAATATTTTTCACACTTATTTTAGTGCTTGATTCAATTTTATGAGCTTCTAGATCCAAATTACAGAGAATTATGGCTTTTGTAAGCCCCAGTCAGGCATTAGTGGCCAACAGGTATGCTTACCTCTTAATTTTTAAAAGCTGTTTTCATGATGTTATGTGTTGTAAACGGTTCTTGTAATTACTTGGGAACGTTGATAAGAGACAACACCACTTACTGGAAAATTTCAAGACGATTCGTGCATAAACAGATGTATTATTTGAAATGACCTTGAAAAATGTATGTGTGTATATATATGTGTGTGTGTGTGTGTACACACACACGTACGTGCTTGTCAAGCCCCACACATGAAAAATACATATACAGCAATACCTCACTTAGCATGGTTTCAAACAGCACGAATTTCATTATAACATGGTTTTCAATTAAGCTTAAGTCTGTGAAAAGGCCTTTGGTATCAGGTTCCATAATAGTCATACAATTTATTGCTTTATGACTATAATGTTCCATTGCCCCGAAAGCTCCTGTTTGTTTATATTTTTGTATCTTAACTTATAATAAATTTATTAGTTTTCAGAGGAAGCAATAAACTTTGACTAAATTTAAGTTGAAAATTTACACTAATAGCCTAGACACGTATTCTACATAATTATATGCTGCATTGTCATAGTCTAGGTATGCGCACATACAGGGTGTTCGGAGAGTTACTGTGCACTTATATGTTTATTAACAGACGTGTTTCAATATAGAATACAAGAGGTAAATATGAATGACAATTATAAACAATGTTGAAAGTGACCCCCCTTAGCATTAATACAGGCTTGGATCCTTATTTTGTTTCTAAACACTGCTATCAGTTGCTTGCTTGAAATAGACTGAATGAATGCTGTTATCGCTGCTTTCAAGTCATCCAGTGTGCGCGGACAATCTCAATACACTGCAGATTTTGTTGCTCTCCATAGATAAAAGTCTGGTGGATTTTTATCTTTTGATAAAACTGCTCTCATCTGGTGAGCGTGGGGGCCCCACGTCTGTCGAAATAATGCGGTCTCCAAAACATTCCTTTAATAACTGCATAGATCTGTGAGATGTGTGGGCAGTAGCACCATCCTGTTGAAACCATGAGTAATTGATTTCATCACTTGTCATCTGACCGATGAAGGTGTGAAGAATCTCCAAACAATAGCGCTCACTGTTTATTGTGTTCATAAAGAAAATAGGGCCAACAATTCGACATCTGGAAATCGCAGCCCACACGCCAACCTTGAAATCATGTAGGGGTGTTTCGTGCAAAGTGTGAGGATTATCGGATGACCACAATCTTGAATTTTGCTAATTAACATAACCCGAGAGATGGAACCATGCTTCGTCAGTGAAAAAGGTCACATCCAACACATTAGCTGTATTCTCTTCGATAAATCGGTTAAACCATCTGGAATAGCGTATTCGATTTTCATGATCAATTGCTTTCAGTTCATGTGCTGCCATTATTTTATATGGGAAGAGCTTTAATTTCTTTCTGACGGCTTTATGAGCAGTTCCAAGACCAATATCATGCTGCTGAGCTAACTTTCGTAATGATTTTGATGGACTCTGCAGCATACTGTCAGAAATATCCAACAGTTTCTCCTCTGATAGCTTTTCTGGCCTTCCACAGCGTTTGACATCATCCACTGCTCCTGTTTCCTAAAACTTATCCACAAGGTTACGAACTTTATTGCAATGTGGAACAGGTGTATCTGGGAATTTGTCAGCAAATCGCTGTCGCACCACGTGTATATCTACCACCTTCTCGGAATACATGTTCAACGAGCCATACACATTCTTCAGTTGTTAAAACCATATTGGGATAAAAATCTGAAATATAAACAAAATATGATTAGAAAAGTGCACAGTGACTTTCCGAACATATTGGGATCAAAATCTGAAATATAAACAAAATATGATTAGAAAAGTGCACAGGGACTTTCCAAACACCCTCTATATGCTGCGGTGCTAACTCTATTGTCTCACATGCACATGTGCCAATAGCTCCCCTCAGGCAGTCAGCGGCAATGTGCAACAGTGTTCAGTGTTCCATCCTGATGAGACAAGGTGATAGCTTTTCAAACTTTATTTCACAACTTATTTTTTACCCCTTTAAATATGAACCAATGAGTCAAAAAAGAAAAAGTAATGAAAGCGGTGGAGCTACTAAATGTAAATGGCTTACATTAGAAAAAAAACTTGATATCAAGTGCCATGAATCTGGTGCATCGTATGCTGAAATCGTGCAGGAAAATGGAATGAATGAAGCATCAGCGTGAACGATTATTTGAAAGAAGGATCAGGTTAAAGAGCAGGGAATTTCTACAGCATCTTACCTGATGAAAGTGATAACTAAGCAAAGAAGTTCATTATATGGAATGTCTTTTATTAATATGGAGAGAAGATTGTAATAAAAAGAGAATTCCTTTGAGTCAAAACATCATTCAAGTGAAAGCTATGAGCCTTTATAATGCACTCAGGCAAGAAGAAAATGAAGAGGAGACTAAAGAAATATTTACAGCCAGTTGTGGTTGGTTTTTCTGATTTAAAAACTGCGTTGGCTTCACAATGTTTGTATCTCAGGTGAAAGTGCAAACAAAGTCGCTGCTGCAAGATTTCCCAGTGAATTGAAAGACATCATTGAAGAAGGTGGTTACAAGGACGAACAAAATTTCAATGTCGACGAAACTGGACTGTTCTGAAAAAATGTGCCCTCATGAACTTTTTTAGCTGAAAATGAAAAGGCCCAACCTGGATATAAAGCATCAAAAGATCGTTTAACACTTTTATTGGGTGGAAACTCATCTGGGGATTTTATATTGAAGCCTCTACTCATGTTCAGAGCAGAAAACCCAAGAGCTCCCAATTTAAAGGGTTGCGTAAAAAGCACATTGTCCGTAATTTGGTGATCCAATAAGAAACCATGGATTACAAGAGAATTGTTTACAGAATGGTTCAAATTATTTTTGTCCAACAGTTGAACGTTACTGCAAAGATGAAGGGATGGAGTTCAAAATTTTGATGCTTTGACAATGCACCAGGCCATCCACCTGAAATTTCTGATCTCAATGAAAATATAAAAATATGCTTTCTTCACCTAACACAATGTCTCTTATAACCCATGGATCAAGTCGTAATTGCCACATTCAAGGTATGTTATCTGCAGCAAACTTTTTCCCAAGTGATTGAAGCTTCAACAGGAGTGGGATCATCATCTTTATCAACGTTTTGGAAAAATTATAACATCAGGAATGCGATTGAAAATATATCTGCATCTTGGTTAGAAATCACTACCAACAACATACATTCTGTTTGGCAGCATGTTTTGCTCCATTTGGTTTTCACTGGTTTTGAACTGCAAGTTCAGACAATTGCCAAAGACATTGTGAAGATCAGAAAAGACTTGGGGTTCGAAAATTTCGACACTGCCAATGTGATGACTGCATTAACTCACATGCAAATGATTTAGATGATGAAGCTCTCATTGAAACTGATAAGCAAACTGCATATGATAAAGAGGAAAACAATTCTGAAGTGGATAACACTGAAGTTGCAACAAAAGAACTTTCAACAGAAGAATTGGAGTAAGCTTTGCGGTGGCTGGGGGGGGGGGGTTGACATGGCCTGCAAGACAATTATGAATGGAGATCCGAATGTTGAACGTCACATCAAGATATGGCAAATTTTACAAGATCGGATTCGATGCTACAAAGACTTGTATGTTGAAAAAAAGAAGTGACAACTTCACCAGACATCATTATTGAAATACGTAAATAAACAATAAAGCTTTTTTCTCATCTCTCATTATGTTACCTTTTCATTAATAACATTTTTCCAGTATTTTTTATTTCAAATCCTTTTAATTGGTATCAAGTGCAAATTGTTTATAGATTTATCATAATTTGTTTAGAGACCGTTTCTCTGGTACACATTCATGGAACAGTTTCGGTACCAGTTATCAGTGCTATGTGGGGTATTGCTGTACAGTAAGTCCCCGCCATATGTAAGAGATATGTAAGTCGAGTGTTATGTGACTTGGGAATGACTAATAAAATATTGCTACTATATCCCTGATATGCCAAAATTTCAAAACCACATAATATCCTCAGAAGAATGAAGAAAAATAGTTATATTTTTTATATATTAGTTACATATTTTTATTAGTTCAATTAAAAACTATCTGAGGACAGTGGTGAAGTAGCTGGAATCACATAGTTCTGCTCTGTGGCTAGGTGGCACATAAGAAAATATAAAAGGGAGAAAAAATGCATGTTATTGTACTGTAAAAACTGATATGTATTTTGTAGCCTTGGTTATTATAGTTGACTTCATTGGCGCCAATCCCTTCATCACTTCTCATATTCTTTGTTATTGTGTTCACTGTTGGCACTGGCAAATCTAAATTCCGCATGATACTTAATTTGACCATTTTTCATGCATCCTTATTATTTTAATTTTCTGATCCAAATCAATCTCTTTCCTTTTCTTAGTAGATTTACTAGTACCACTTTCACTTATTCTCTTAGTAGTTGGCACTATGATAACTGTCAAAATGAAATTTTCTGTGAAGAACTTCATGGTTAAGGCAGAAACATACTATTATTACATCATGCGAGCTCACATTTTCCTAAAGCACATTTCTGGAGGTTACTACCATAAACAATAAAGACAATTTACAGTTTCTGGTTTATTGGGCTTTTCTCTTAATGCAATTCCTTATAAACGAGTAGTAAACTCAATCTTATTGCATTTGCAATAATACCAGTATCTGGAATTCTATGGTTTTTTTTGTTATTGTGGTGAAATCTGTCCCACCTTCAGTCATAAAAAAAACAAATTTTCAGCATCTTCTCTTCATTCCTGTTTTTTTAAGCTTGTTACTCCGTATCTCACTTGTGCAATTTGTGCATGCCGTGTTTGTAGTTATTGATTGCTTATTTATTTATTTTTTTACTGTTTTAAATTTTACAAAAAAAAAAAAAAAAAATAGCTGAAAAAAATTTACGTATGTACAAAGTTATGTAACTCAGGCTTATATAAGTTGGAGACTTACTGTACATATGTACTCCAGAAAAGTTTAAAAATTGTAAAGTTGCACATCGTATTACTTTTACATCAGATCTATTACATATATTTATGATTTGCGGTTATAATCTGTAGTAGTTGAAATTATATTATACAACAATTTATTAATATGTTCTCTTTTTTTAATTAAAAATACTTTTTTTTTTAGGATCTCCTAGAAAAGATGATAATGGCAACATAGTAAGTAACTTTTTATTTGGATTACTTCAGGAATTTTATTTTGCTAAGCATTGGAAAAGTGATTCAAATACTAACTTGCATAGAGAAAGGTTTATATTTAATTTCTTAAAAGGTACAGATAAATCTCAGACCGAATCCTAGTATGTATATCTAGGATTCAGACTGAATCCTAGTTTGTATCGATTGATTTATTGTAAACTCCACCGATCTGGTGGTCATGCCGGAGTATAAACAAGAACATATTATTGACAAAATAACCATCGATTTTGGTCATTAAGGGCCTCTTATTTCCTCATGGAAAAATCCATGAGAAAAAGATTTTCCCCTACTTATTTATCCAGTTGGCAGTTGGACAAGCAAGCAGTGGGAAAATCTGTAATGTTAATCTGTAATCAGATGGGAATCTCTATGGTCAGCATAGTCCCAGCAAAGTTAATCATTGTGACTGAATTGAATCAACAGTAAAGTTTTCATTGAGCCAGGTGCATAGCTGCCAATCTCTGGATTTATAATGAAGACCATTTTCCCCCCAATCTTTTTTTTTTTTTTTTACTATTTGTGATGTGAAGTTAAATTTGATTTGGCCATAGAATACCATGTCTTGTAAAATTTATGATGTAGCAGTGATTGCCATCAATTTATTTGAACATATTGTTTAACTTGATGGTGGTAGTATGATTATTTTGGATTTGCATCTGTACAAATACAAAAATATGACAAAGTTAGTGGTGCTTTGTCAGTTTTATGTATCAGTAGTATTATCATATGTTGCATATTTTAATATATTATATTTAAATTTTGTAACTATTTTTACCTAAAATGATATATACTTTTTTGCAGTAATGTCTGAAAAAAGAAAAAAAAAATTAGAAATGGTGTTATTTCCTTCTGATGATGTTTACGAAGTTGTAGATCCTATATTTCCTTTTTTTTTTCTTTCCCTAGCACACTGTTCACCTTCAGTCTGATAACAGTGTAGAATAGCTTCAGATATGTGCACATTTGGCTTCTTTAATGCCTATTCATTTATTGGTAGTGTTTTAGGGTTAATAATGTCCTTTAGTAAGATGCCAAAGAAGTATGGTATTTGAGAAGATATAAGATTTTCCATGCATTATAAAATTTGGAAAATGTAACATGTTTGCTCAGTATACTGCATGTAGATGGGATTTTCATAGGCAGAGTGTATAGTTAATTGAAGTTAAATATGTACTGCTTCTATTAGAATGAGCAGAAGCCTGAAAAACAAGATGCTTGATATTTCAGAGACTGTTGGGAGCCATTGCGGTACAAGTAAACACATGGGTTGTGTTAGGGTAGCTAAGAATAGAAACAGGTGCAGGTATACTTGCGTGTACACCAATGCTAGGAGTTTAGTAAACAAATTTGATGAATTTGAGGTATTGCTCAAAACATCAAAGGCAGATATTGTTGGGATATCAGAGACGTGGTGTCACACAGATATAAGGGATGCAGAACTGGAATTTGGGGAGTACAACGTCTACAGAAAGGATAGACAGGATAGGAAGGGGGAGGGGTTATGCTATTAGTTAAGAAACACATAAAAACCAAGGAAGTGAAGCCAGTCGACATCGCTGGACAGTGCAGTGTTGAGTCAGTTTGGTGTGACATAAGCATTGGGATATCAAAATTGAGCGTAGGAGTGTGCTATAGGCCTAATGACTCTGATGAGTATAATAAGAACCTGTACAGGAAAATAGAGTGGGCGAGAAAATCAGAGGATCTTATAATGGGAGATTTTAATTTCCCAGATATTGACTGGAATTTGGGGGCTGGTCACTCACACACTAGCAGGGCTTTTGTGGATTTATTGGATGATTGTTTTCTACATCAGCATGTTAGGGAGGCAACTAGAGGGAGTAATACTCTTGATTTTATTATCAGCAGTGATTCTTCATGCATTAAGAATCTGCAGATAAATGAACCACTAGGTGGCAGTGATCACAGTGTGCTGAAGTGGGATTTACTCAAAGAGGTAACTACCATTAGGGGTAAAGGGAAGGGTTATTGCTTCCGTAAAGGCGACTACGATGGACTGAGACAGTATTTAAATTCTATACAGTGGGACCAACTGATGATGTTACCAACAGCAATTTCAAAATGGGAAGCATTCAAAGAACTTATCTTGGAAGCTACTAGGCTTTACATACCAACTAAGAAATATTGTTCAAGGTTTAGGCCAAAATGGATGTCAGATGAACTAATGAGGCATATGGCAAAGAAGAAAAATGCATGGGATACTTACAAATTAATACATGACACAGAAGCCTATGATATAGATACAAGTTGATATGCAACCAAGTTACAAAGGAGGTTAGGCAGGCGAAGGCAGATTACGAGAAATCCTTGGCAAGGGATGCAAAGAAAAACAGCAAAGAGTTCTTTACTTATGTAAACTACTTGATATTGATGGGTCAACTGTTGATGATCCTGCTCAGGTAGCTAACAAACTAAATGAATATTTTGCATCGACATTCACACATGAGGAGTTATTCAGCGAGGGGAATGCCAGAGGTGTATTCAACTCTAGCACTAAGCTACAGAATCTTGAAATAACTGGGAGTAAAGTGGAGGAGAAATTGTTGAAGATAAACACAAGAAAGGCATCCGGGGTGGATGGGATCTATCCAGTTATATTAAAGGAGGCAGCAAAGGAAGTAAGCAAACCCTTAGCCATAATTATGAGAGCTTCCTTGGACTCAGGGGAGGTACCCATAGACTGGAAATGTGCAAATGTGACCCCAATTCACAAAGGAGGATCAAAGGCTGACACAAGTAATTATAGACCTGTGAGCTTATTTTCTGTTCCAGGAAAATTAATGGAGGCACTGGTTAAAGAAGCACTGCATGATCATTTAGACAAGACTTCAGTTATAGCTCGGACACAGCATGGTTTTGTTAAGGGGAAGTCTTGCCTGACCAATTTGATTGGATACTATGATGCAGTCACAAAAGAACTGGATTCAGGGAATAGCTTTGATATTATATACTTGGATCTTAGAAAGGCTTTTGATACTGTTGCACATGGAAGACTGCTGCACAAATTGGAGCAGTGTGGCATTGGAGGCAAATTGCTGCTATGGATAAAGGGGTGGTTGAGGGGGAGAAGACAAGAGAGTGGTAATCAATGGACACTGCTCATCGTGGACTAATGTTATTAGTGGAGTCCCTCAGGGCTCAGTGTTGGGTCCATTATTGTTTTCTGTATTTATAAATGATATTGATGATGGTATATCAAGCTTAATGTCCAAGTTTGCAGATGATACAAAGTTTGGCAGGGTTGTCAAGGACACTACTGACACTATGCTGCTGCAACAGGATCTGGAAAGGTTGAGCAGATGGGCTGAGAGGTGGCAAATGAAGTTTAACATTGACAAATGTAAAGTACTACACATGGGAAACAGCAACCCCAGAGCAACGTATCAACTCTGTGGTACTACACTGACAGTGGTAGAGAATGAAAGGGACTTGGGGGTGGTTGTGCAGGCAGATATGAAGTTCTCTGAGCAGTGCAGATGGGCTGCAAGAGTAGCTCATGGAGTATTGTCAATGATATACAGGAATTTTTCCAGCAGGGATAAGGAGGTGATTATTCCCTTGTATAAGGCAATGGTCAGGCCACACCTAGAGTACTGTATACAGGTCTGGAGGCCTCATTTCAAGAAGGATGTAGAGCTGCTGGAACGAGTACAGAGAAGGGCAACAAGATTAGTGAATGGAACAAAGGGGTGCTCTTACGAAGAAAGGCTTAAGTTTTGCAAATTACAGTGTCTGGAGACTAGGCACCAGCGAGGTGATCTGATAGAGGTGTATAAAGCCTTGAATGGTTTGAGCATGCTCAATGCTGATGGGATTCTTCCTCTAGCTCAGAATAATCACCTGAGAGGGCATAAATTCAAATTGAGGAAAGACAGATGTATGATAGACGTTCGGAAATTTGCCTTTAGCCAGCGGGTGGTTGGTTGGTGGAACAGACTTCCATCCCTTTTCATGGAGGTTGATAGCCTAAATAAGTTTAAGGCTCAGCTGGACAGGTATTTTGAACGAACAGAGAGGTGAAGTGGAAGTGGGTTTTTTTTTTTTTGGCTGATGCTGCATAAGCTTGCTTTCTTGCATCAAATGCCTCTACTAATGCTAATGATAATAACTTTTGCTTATTTTTAATACGGTGATTTTTTTTTTTTTGTATCTTGAAGCATTTTCTGAATGCTGTATCACTTTCAGAAAATATTGTGAAGTATTGGCTAGGTGTTGTTTATTATTTTTCATGAAGGCAATTTTAAAAATTGCCAATTTTTGCTCAGGAGTTGGATTTCCATCTCATTTGCAACCATACATTAACAAGTTTCAAGATAATTGAACAGTGAAGTTCAGTTACCTTGAATGGGTGAATTACTTTGCTTTTTTATAAAGTAATTCACCAATTTAATCCTGACCAGTCACTTGGTCAGAATTAAATGTTGCTTAAAGTTATGAAAATATCTTCATCGAATTTTCTGTAATTTAGAATTTTACTGACAATGTTTTCTAGATTTGTTAGCATGGTGATGTATTCTGATTATTATTTTTTTTCCCCCTCATTTCGATTTTAGTTACCTGATGAATTTTCAGAGAGTAAGTATGTCTTCTATTACTGAAATTTAGTAGTTTTAAATTTTTTTTTTTGCACTACATTAAGGCTTATGAGCAAACTTAGTTTTAATTTTATTTTTTCTAGTGCCCATATGGAAAGCTTATATTTTAAGGACTTATAAAGAAATCATGTACTACGATAAGGTAAGATTATTTTGCTCCTTAAGGAAATGCTGAAAAAAATTATTAAACAGGAATTTTTTTCATAATATGATTGATAGCAAATACAAAGCTCCTTTATTTTACTAAGATTTAAATTATTTCAATGCCCGAATTTTGAGACCTTTACTATTTTAAAAATACAATAAAACTTCCCTATAACGAATTCGATAAATCCAGCGAAAAAATTCGTTATAGAGAAATTTCGTTATACAGAGAATATCTTTTTTATTAAAAATTGTTATTTAATTAGAAAATGAAAATGAATCTACATTTATTTTTAATGTATTTTATTTCAAAAACACTTATTTAAATTACGTTTACACAATTTTCGCTGGTAAGTATCACAAATTAAAAAAATCCGTAATTTTCGTTTGCACAGTACAATTAAAAAATGTCTGATTCTCAAAGAAAACCTCACATTTGTTCAGACATTAAAAACATTATCAGGAATATTTTCACAAAACTGTAGACCCATACGAACCATTTTAAAGCGTTAATCACGAGTTGGCTTTTCTACAGGTCGTTCTGATGTGTCTTCAGCGTTATCATTAATTCCTTCATGATCGTGGTCGTGTCTAACACCATTCAGCAGTATTTCATCTTCATTTGGATGTTCTGTTTAGTCAGATCTTGATCTACATAAACATAACTATCCAGTATTATTTCATTTTCGATGTTTCCGGACGATTCTAATAATGTCCAAAAGTTTTTCAGTTGTGAAAGAAAGGGGCAGTTCATCTTGTTTGTCCAGTTGTTTTTCGACTTCTATATTCAATGCAAATCCTGCTTTCGAAAAACAATTTTGAATAGTGTATTCAGTGACATCGTTTGTCCAAACTTTCACCAGTTCAGAGATGCACACTCTAAGGTTAATTGTAACCTCCAAGTTTCTATTTTCTGATAACACATTGACAATCTTCATTATTATTCTCTTTCAATAATGAAATTTAAAATTTTTAATAATGCCTTGGTCCTTTTAATAATGGTTTTGGTGGTAAAAACAACAACTTCACACTTAAGTTTGGCAGGATGTGCCGGACAGTTGTCAGTTACCAATATGATTTTCCTTTTTTCTTTTGTTATACACCTGTCTAATTTTAATATCCAGTCTTCAAAGATATCACTTGTCATCCGTGCTTTTTTATTAAAGGTGTAGTCAACTTCCAAAGATTTTGTGCCTCTAAAACATCTTGGGTTTTTTGATTTTCCGATGACTAAAAGTCTTAATTTTTCACTTCCTGTCATATTTGCCCCAACTAGCACAGTGATTCTTTCTTTGCTTAGTTTTCTGCCAAAACATTTATCACCCTTAAAAGCAAGTGTTCTATTCGGTAAGCATTTAAAGAATAAATCCATTTCGTCAGCATTAAAAACATCCTTAGGTTCATATTCTTCCAAAATCTTCTTTAAGGTATTGTTCCTCCAACTGTTGCAATCTTCTTCGCTTACATTAACACTTTCTCCACAAATAACCTTTTCCACAATTCTGTGGCGCTTCTTAAATTTATCTAGCCACCCAGTGCTCGGATTAAATTCTGTATGTCCAAGGGACTGCAAAATTTCAGAGCTTGTTGCTTAATTATTGGACCCGATATTGGTATATTCTTTTCACACATCATTTGCACCCATTTTAGAACAGCTTTATCAATATCTTCGTATACAGTAATACCCCAAAGTTACGCGATAGGTGAGTCCGACGAAAATCGCTGAAATCGAGGTACAACTTTGCATATAAATACATATAAATTTTGCTTAATTGGGACCAAGGACTAACAAAAACGCTAGTTTAGAAGAAAAATATTTAATAAAATTGCAGTTCTTTATACATATTATACAAAATATGTATTAAAAAAATAAATGAGTTACGTAAAAAAGTTATTTCGATGTCGATGGCTTCATAAAATCTAACAAATTCATCTGACGACACAGCGCCTCCTTTTTTTCATGCAGAATTTCTTCATAGCAAGCTAATAATTTTTTTATTCCTTGCTTTGTAGTTATAACGCGTTCTTCGTTGGAGTCTGTTTTCTAAAATTTTTAAGCCCTTTTTAATTGAGCTGAGACCTTCTGTCAAGCTTGCAATTGTCATGTGCTTTTCTGGTGGAACTGGGTCTGAAGTGTCGGATACTTCAGTGACGTTTTGCTCACGCATCTCTGAGCTCATTCATTGTCAGCTCCTGACTATGTGAATCCAACAGCTCGTTGACATCATCACCATTGACTTCCAAATCTAATTGCCTTGCAAGATTAACAACTTCTTCTATCACATGAGCGACATGATCAGTTTCTGGTATTGTTTTCATCTCGTTTTTGAAAAAAAATAGACAAAGTTTCTTCCAGACACCATTCAATGTTTTTTTGTGAATTTCATCCCAAGATTCTTCAATGATTCTTACGGCATCTAAAACATTGAATTGTTTCCAAAAGTCTTTAACAGATATCTCACTATTTTGTCTCATAGCTTCATTCAGACGTGCAAATGAACACCTTGTGTAGTAAGCCTTGAATGTTTTGATGACTCCCTGGTCCATTGGTTGAAGCAAGCTGGTTGTGTTTGGAGGCAAAAACACAACTTTTACACGTGGGTCAAAATTAATTAAGGTGGCAGGAGGGTGACCGGGTGCATTGTCAATAAGAAGCATCACTTTAAATGGAATCTGTTTAGACTTGCAATAATGTTTGACTTCGGGTATGAAGTGGTGACCAAACTAGTCCTCAAAAACGGAAGCTGTCACCCAAACTTTATGATTTGACTTCCAAATCACTGGTAAGCTAATTTTAGATATATTTTTTAAAGCTCTTGGGTTTTCAGAGCGATAAATTAAGAAAGGTTTTAACTTGCAGTCACCAGCTGCATTCCCTCCAACCATCACTGTCAATCGGTCTTTGGAAACCTTAAAGCCTGGAAAGCTTTTTTTCTTCACACGCGATAAAAATTCTTTTAGGCATCTTCTTCCAGAACAGGTCAATCTCATCCACGTTAAATATGAAAAATGACCTTGAAGATAGTGGGCAGCCGTGTTGCCAAACAAAAAAATCAAGAACCGCGTAACTCCGAGTTCGCGTGAGTCGGGGTATTACTGTATACACAACTTAATTCGCTTCTTGTCTGCTGCTCCTTCAATTGGATTTCAAATTGATTCTCGATTTTTTAAAATCATAGATAAGCTGCTTGCAGGTATGCCACATTTCTCTGCAACATCTTTTTTCTTAAAACCCTGGTCAGTATCATGAAGAATCTTTACTTTATCATTAATACTTAAACACTTTCTCTTTGACATTGTTTCCGCAGTTGTAAAAATTACTCGACTGCAGCTCTTGCCGATACACACACCGCAAACTTCGTGCGCTAGCCATATAGTGAATTGTTAGTACTGCCTACTCAATGACGTTCACTTGCCAATTCAACTGTATCACGTGACCTTTCTTATCAATCACTTTGAAGAAATATACGACTTTGTGAATTTCCTTTATTCTGCTTTCATTCATATATACACGAAAGAAAGTTTATGGTTAATGTATGTTACTTTTCAGAAAAAAAAAATACAAGAGCATATAGCCTATGTGATTGATGACAAATTGTTCTAAAAGAACGAAATTAAAAAAAAAAAAAAAAATTCTTGAGAACCATCTACTGGGAGTCCAGTTAGATGAGAACGGACATATCATATAATGATTGACAGGAAGGTCACGTGGTACGGTTGAGGTGAGAAGTGAATGTCACTCAGTAGGCATTACTAAAAACCAACTATGGTAGCGTATTCGCATATGGTAGCATATTGGCATTCGCTGCTGCAGTGAATTTCATTTTCCCTTGAGCCAACATCAATTTACAAATCTACCCTATTTATTGTAAAGTTTATGACCACTTTTAAGAAAACTCATTTGGTTTTATAACTGTAACAAAAATGAAACAAAGACCCTCCTACGGGCGTCAATGACCACAAGTGTTCACTAAAAGGATGATTAATTCCAGATGCTAATGCGCAATTTCGGAAGGAAGGAGGCAGTATATTTGAGCTGCTGTTTAGCAGTAAATGCTTGAAAATCTTCAAAAATGCTTTTACTAATTTTTTAAAAAATTCGTTATAGAGAGACTAACACTTCACTATATGTGGTTAATTTTACATGTAATTTCATTTCAAGGTGCAGTGTTTTGCGAAAACATTCGTAATATAGAGAACTTTGTTAAATAGAAGTTCGTAATAGAGAAGTTCCACTGTATTTCAAAAGCAGTTATGGCATGACCTTAAAAGAATAAATAAAAACACTTCACATTTGGACATAGTAAACGTAAATTAAGATTTATTAGAGCAGCTTTTGCAGCATACATAAAATCTAGAAAGTACAATGTTCTTGTTGGTTTAGCTAAAATTTTGAGCCATTATTTTTTTAAATTTTAAGTTTTATTTTTTAATGAAATAAAAAATCACTGTTATTCCATAGATGATCAAAGAGCCTTCTCGAGAAAAGCTTCTTCCAGACCCCTTGACAGAGCCTTATTATCAACCTCCTTATACTCTTGTTTTGGAAATGACTGGTATTTTAGTACACCCAGACTGGACGGTAAATATTTTTTATGTGCTCTTAAGACATTAAGATAATGGCAAAAAATTAAGTTGAAGCTGAATTTAATAATTTGCATATATTTTGTCTTTTATTATAGAACTGCATATTTTATTACAGAACTGAATTTTGTTTTATGTTATAGAACTGCATTTTTTCTTTTATTGTATAACTGCATATTTATAAGCCAGAATTGGACCACAATTCTGGGTAAGATTTAATGTGTACTCCCTTGTGATGACTTAATTTAATAATAAATGGTTTTGAAAAGTTAACTGTATTCAAAGATATTTGGAAATGTGCATTATAAATCATAGGAGTTATACATTTAGTATACTTCTACAACACATGGAAAGTTTACATTTTTAAATTTTACTTTAACTGAAGGTATGCTGGATTCTTTGATTGACTTGAATGTGATATTTATGATCCAAATGGTCACAGAATGCTCTGGAGGTTAGTTATAAATGGCTAAAAATAAGATTACAGTTTAACATTCAATTGTTAGTTTAATTCTTTTCCAAGTGATGTGCTTTTTTTTTAATTATATCCCTCGCGTTTATATCATTTTGTTCAATTTATCTGGCAAAATAATCGAAAATAGTTGGAGAGGAAAAAAGAATTGGGAATAGTTGGAGAGTAAAAAAAAGGGTCTGCATCTGGATTTGATCACATATACCTGAAGTAATAAAAATGCACAAACTCCTCTTTGGTTAAATATCCTTATTTTAATTTGTCAGTGGGTCATTTGCATAAATGCATCAATTACTTCATTTCATATTTAAAAACTAACTCATTAAATTCATATCATAATATAAACCCATTTTGCAGTTAGTATTAGCAATGGCCGCATGGCTTAAGAAAGCCTATGGCTTATGCTGCACCAGCCAAAAAAAAAAAAAAAAAACCAGAATAAAACAATGATAAAAAAATAATAATAATTAATAAAAGAAAAGGAAATTAAACCTATCATCCTATGCCTTTCCCTCACCCGAAGGTACTATTCAGATGACCTTTGAATTTCCCCAAAACTGTCAGCCTCTACCACCCATGTAGACAACTTATTCCAGTAATTTATAACTCGCTGGCTAAAATAAAACTTTCTGCAGTCCAATCTCAACATTCCCCCCCCCCCCCCGTAACTTGAATTTATGTCCCCTAGTTCTAGCATCATTTATAATCTTGAAAATTTTGTCCTCATTCATTTTACTGATGCCTCTCAGAGCCTTAAACACCTCAATCAAATCTTCTCTAAGGTGTCTAGTTTCCACACTCTGCAACCCACACATTCGAAGTCTTTCTTCATAAGGATGCCCTTTTGTCGATCTCACCAGGCGAGTTACCCGTATTTGCACCCTTTCAAGAAGCTCGATGTCTTTCTTTAGGTGCGGTCTCCATACTCGAACACAGTATTCCAAGTGTCGTCTAACAAAGGCCTTATATAATGGGATTATCACATCCTATCTCTACTTGCAAAAGTTCGATAGATCATCGATAGGATACCATGGGTGTCCTATCGATGATCTATCGGGACACCACATAACTGTTGAGTTCATCTGCAATGGCAGCTGGTGTATTTACAATGTTTACAATGCTCAGAAAATTCATGTCTGACTGTATCGTAACACCCAAGTCCCTTTCCTCCAGTACTGGATTTAGTTGAACTCCACCAAGTGAATAAGTTATTTTGGGATTACTGTTTCCCAGGTGTAATACCTTACACTTTGTTGGATTAAAGCATAGTTGCCATTTTTCTGACCATTCCTGCAATCTGTCTAGGTCTCTCTAAAGAAGATTAGCTTGACAGTGATCATTAACTACTCTACCAATTTTAACATCATCTGCAAATTTAGACATCACGCCCTCTATCCCTTCATCGATGTCATTTATGAAAATTAAAAACAACAGTGGCCCTAATACTGATCTTTGGGGAACTGCACTTCTTACATCAACCCAATCTGAGGAATAGCCATTTATCGCAACCCTCTGCCTCATGCCCTGAAGCCATCTTGCTATCCATTTAAGGATTTTCCCAGTGATTCCAACCTGTTCCTGCTTATAAAGCAACCGCTCATGTGGGACTGAGTCAAAAGCTTTGCTGAAATATAAATAAACAATGTCGAAATTATTCCCTAAATCCAGCTTGTGAGTGACCCTTTCAAAATACCGAACCAGATTTGTTAAACATGATTTTCCCTTTACAAAACCATGCTGAGTATCCTTGAGAATTTCAATTCTATCCAAATGATCCTGAATTCCACCCTTGATCATTGCCTCCATGATTTTCCTACCACTGAAGTCAGACTGACAGGTCGATAATTTCCCACTTCACTCTTAGAGCCACTCTTATGTATGGGAGATACATTGACACTTTTCCAATCCAATGGAATCTCCCCAGAGTCTAGTGATGCTTGCATAATTAGCTTCAATGGTTCAATGCACTCACTTGCCGCCTCCTTTAAGATTATAGGGTATATTCCATCAACTCCAGGAGCCTTACTGGCCTGTAGGCTCGAAAGTTTTTTCATTAAATAATCTTGCGAAATTTCAATATCATTAATTGCATATTTTTCAACTTCGCTCCCACAATTTCCCTTTGTCACAAAAGGTTTTTCATTTGTAAATATCGATGCAAAATAACTGTTGAGTTCATCTGCAATGGCAGCTGGTGTATTTAATACTATCCTCTTTCCCTTACGTAAAGGTCCAATCTGGTTTGTCCTGCTCTTCTTGGCATTTATATATGTGAAGAATTCCTTATCCCCCTTCTTTGCTCTGTTTGCTAGTGATTTCTCATAAACTGCCTTTGCCTGTCGAACCTTTTCTGTGGCTCTATTACAGATCATCTTGTAGTTGTTATAAGCTTCAGTACTTTTTATTGCTCTGTAACCTTCCATGCCACCTTTTTCTGCTCAAGTAATGTGGCAACTTCACTATTCATCCAACTTGGAACCCTCCTTGTGGAGTATTTTTTTAACAGTAAGTACGCATTCAAGGCATCTGTGATTAATGTTTTAAAAGCATACCACAGTTCGATTGTATTCATTCTCTGTGCGATATCTACCCAGTTAATAGAGGCCATGTAGCACCTTAAGGCATTGTAATTTCCTTTTCTGAAATTAAAACCCATTCCTTTGCCTTTTACTACTGCTACCTCTCTCATCATCATCCACCGTAGAACTCCGTGATCACTTCCTGCTACTGGTTCCTCTACTCTCAGTCCTGTTATGTCATCTGATTCATGGGTGATGATGAGGTCTAGGATATTCTTTTCTCTAGTACTTTCCCTGACATGTTGATACAAATAACAGTCATCTAGTTGATTTAAAAATTTTGTTCCCCATGTCGAGTTTCCTTCCCATTTACTCCAATCAGAGGTAAATTGAAATCACCCATAATAAGACATTGAAGCGTACTTGCCCATTCCATTTGCATGTAGAGGCTTTCGTCATAATCGTCACAATCACCTGGTCTGTAGATTACTCCTACTCGCATTATACCTTTTGTTTCCAACTATCTCACACCATATAGATTCTATACTAGCATGTGAAATGTCTGAATCCGGGAAAGCTATCATCGCACTCAGGCTGCTTCTGATAAGAAGCATTACCCCACCACCCCTTCTATCTACCCTATCTTTCCTAAATACATTATACAAGCCGTACTGAAACTCATCATCCCCAATTTCCGGGTGGCACCATGTCTCTGTAAGCCCTATTATGTCCGCGTTACTTGTTTTAACCAGCAGTTTGAATTCGCTCATTTTATTGATGACACTTCTAACATTACTATATAAACAATTAAGACTTGCTGTTCTTGTATATTTAACAACTCTAACACAACCCTTGAAGTTTTTTAGGCTCGCTTCCTTGGCATTAGCTACCCACTCACTTGAAATGTTTCTGCCCCCAGAACATCTAGATAATGTCCAGTTGGGGTAACAGATAAGAACTCTTGAGGTATGTTCAAGAGTTACTTTGACCAATATTATCAGATAAACACGTGTCAGTATTACCCACATCCCCCCCCCCCTAACTAGCAGTTTCCCTGAACCTTTAAGGTATCCTCAATAATACTGGCAAAAACTTTTGCACCACCTTTGTTTAAGTATATCCTGTCTCTACAAAACAAATTCCTTCTACCTACAAGTGTGGGCCATGCTGATAGAAATTTCCCCCCTAAATCCTTGCAGAGTCCTTCAAGTCTTGAGTTAATCCCACAAGGCTTATAACATATAATCCCTCCTATCGTGTCTGGGCAGGATTGCAGACACATAGACATTGTGGCCTAACTCGCGGCATTTCCTCAGCATGGTCCTGTATTTTTCTAACAAATCGTCAGATCTTGTACGTTTAATGTCATTAGTCCCCACATGAATAATAATATTCTTTTTACCCCCCTTAAAACCTGACAATCTGTTGGTGACATCATTAATAGTTGCTCCTGGCAGACATACCCTGGTTCTACTCCACCTATCCTTATTGCAAAAAATGTTCCCCATTTCCCTGACAACGGAGTCTCCTAATAAAACAAAGTAATTTTGAACTAGAGTAGTTTGCACTTGGTTTTTCTGTTTTGAGGCCTGAATTGGGTGTGCATCACTTGGTAGATTGCTGGAGTCTTGAGTCCCTGACAAGCTCCCAGATGCATTATTCTCGAGGGAAATCGCCATTTTTTTCAGTGACTCAAATTGTTCCATCAGTGCATCAAATTGTAATTTAAGATCGGTGCACTCCTTAGATTGATCACAAAGAAAAGAATCCCCAGGTGAGCTATGATTAGTCACCAGATCAACCTTGGAAAATATTCCACAGGTTCCACAACGGATTAAATCATGACTCATGTAAATCGGCATCGGCTATTTCTGTGTGAGTCACGATACCCTGTGACGTGTTTAAGGCAGATCTCGTAATTACCATTATAAAATTAGCTAAATATCAATGAAAATTAACTTTAAAAAATAATATCTATAATATTATAAAAATCAAACTGTTACAGGAAAACATAACAAAATAATCCAACAATATCTAAATAAATCAAATATTTAAAAGCAATAATCAACAGTACTCCAGTCCACTTAACTGAGGAGCCCTGGGCGCCTCCGTAGCCAGGTGGGAAGGAGCAGCAGTGCGTAGCACACGCTTCTTGATTAGACCGGGGTTCGAGCCCGTCACCACCAAATACGGAGGATGTGGAAAGGTCAAAGAATGATCACCACATATCCCGGAGCAATATGGCCTTAGTTGCTAATGCTCCTAAAAAATCCAAAAAACAACAAACAACAACTGAGGAGCCCTGACGAAGCGCATCCACTTACCTCGAATGTCAACACTATAATGACCAGTTGAGACTTTTTGAGTGATATATGGTTTCTCTTTGTAGATACAAAACTTAAACTGTTGTGAACAAGCTTATATTCAAGAACAGTTTTGATAATGTATAATAGAAAGTAAAAGTAAATCTCCAAAATATTTGCTTTATAAATGCTTGTAACTGAAAGGATTGTTTTCTTTAAATTAAGTAATTATTAATGTAAATTTATTACATTAATAAATAACAATTAGGATAAATAAAACAGAGCTATAATGGCCAATGAGTTCTACATTTGTATTAATATATAGAAATAAAGAGAAATTTACCTCAATGCTTTTTTTGTAGAATGCTTCACTACAACACCCTCCTCAATTCAATTAAACAATATCTGCGATTGGCAGTCAAGATCTCCCAATCCGACCACCAACACGTCAAACCACCTCCACATAACCTTGAGAGTCAGAAAACATCTTGTCTAATAATAAAATCAATATAGGGGTGTTTTAGTGAAGCATTCTACAAAAAAGCATTGAGGTAAATTCCTCTTTATTTCTATATATTAATAAATAACCTAAAAACAGAAATGGAATCACTCAATATTTTTAAATACTGAGTTTGGTGTGAGTTTAAACTCTTAATTTTTAACTATTTTTGGTGACCAAATGCTCCGCTTCATGAAATAATTTTAATTTTTTATTGATGTATTTAGTGGCAAGACACAACATGAGATACTCTATATTTGCTATGTGTGTTTTAGACCTGTATCAGAGCACAATTTTTCTATTAATGCTTTCGTATTACTTTTAATTTTGAATTTGTATGTTACTACTTAAGTATACAGCAACATGTATATTAACGCTTCAGTTCTTCTAAAGCATTTAGGGCATAAGCCTCAAGCTATGGAAAAGTCTAGACTATGATTATTGATGCTTTCGCACTATACTTATACATAAATATAATTGAATAAATAAATAATATGTAACTTTTCATTTAGGCTTTGTGTTTAGAAAAATATACAATGTAAATTATAATGTATACATTACAAAAAAATTGCGTAATATATTTATTTCTTGGTGTAGTATAAAACAGGATGGAGGTTCAAGAAGAGGCCTGGTGTTGATTATTTTCTTCAGCAAGTGGGTCCACCTGTATTTGAAGTGGTTATATTTACAAGTGAACAGGGTTTTGTAAGTTTTTTGTACTTTAATTTTTAAAAAAAATATTTAAAGCTTTCTGTAAATATATCAGTTTATTTAAAGAATTTAATTTCATGCAGTAGCATGATATTAAATTAATTAGTTAAAAGTTGAAATTGTTTTGAGAAAATTTCAGCTGAAATAACATTTATACATGTACAGATAATCAATGTATACATGGAACAGTGTATATGCACAGACACATACATATGGATACATGTACAGCGTAGTCATGACAGTCCACTTGCGGGGGGGGGGGTGAAATATGGAGTGCCATTTTGTTATTCATATTCCTAATGTAAAAGATGTGCATCAGCCAAAATTCTTTGTCAGCTAAAGGAGATGTATAGTTGTAAATCAGTATCCATGAAGCAGGTGTACTTTTGGTGCAAGGGATTTACACATGTGTGAGGCAACCTCACTGATGAGACATTGTAATTGGTTTCCCACCATATGTGTAAAAAACGTGTGCTGTATACTGAATCATCTGAAAATAGAATTGAATTTCTTTTCTTTGCTCACGAATAGGAAATCCTAATGGTATTTGCATGTGTCAAAGGATGTGTACAAAGTGTTTCTGCATGTCTTTGCAACGCTCTTACAATAAGGAAAAGTTTTTGGACAGGATTTTTCAGAGATGAAATATGCTCACATCATATAATTCCAAATCAAAGGAGTAAAGTCATTAAAGTTGGACTATAACTACAACAAAAAACCTTGAATGACAAGCAAAATTTGAGCTGTGGATTTTAAATATCATTAGAAAGATGATGAAAGAAAACAGAAAAATCGCATTGATTGTTGACAACTGCCCTGCCCACCTTCACTCAGTAATTTTGAAACTTACAAGTGTGAAGCTTGTTTTCTTCCTTCTGAATAATTCGTCTTAGCTGCAGCCAATGGACCAATGGACCATCAAAAATTTGAAAATACACTACCGAAGGTGCATACTGAAAAAAAATAATACTGAGAATAGAAACAAACCAACCTATAGATTTGTGGATGTGCATATCAGAGTTGGCGAAAGTGTGGAGTCAAGATGTGATGGAAATAATGATTAAGAATTGTTTTGTAAGCAGGTTTTGCTAAAATGCTGATTAATAGAGATGAGAGGGATGAACTACTAGAAGACATTGAGCAATCTTGGGAAGAGTTCCAAGTGAGGTTTGATAATGATGTCATAGTAGCTGAATATCTGAGTGACTCCAGCATTTTGGAGCATATTTAAAGAACTAATGACAATATCGACGATGAGTTGGAAAATGAGGGCAATATTAAACCCTCCAAACAAATGTCGACAGCATTTGAAACTTTGCATCAAGGCCTTCAGTGGGAAGAAAATGTAACAGAAAATATATCTGAGTGTTTAAAGTTTAAACAAATGTGAGCATTTTTATGAACGGTGTACAGTAGAATCCAGTGTACAACAGAAAATAACCAAATATTTTACAGCATAATTCTTAAAAGTGTACTAATAAATTGTGGGCATCATGTAAGTAGTCATTTCTTTATATGTATTAATAAATTGTTAGAAAATTCATTCATTCCCACTTCTTTCCCATCTTTTACTATATTTCTGAATTTACAACAGTTTTCCTCATTGAAAGAGTCATATTTCTTTAACAAAATTTCGGTATAACGAATTTTTTCAAGGGAATGATTGATTTCTTAATATAGAGGTCCGACTGTATATGTACCAATGGATGTGTGAACTCCAGAAAGGGTTAATGTAATTTTTGCTCAGCAGTTAGAGTAATTGTTTTTGTTACTCAACGTGATTATTCTTTATTTTTGAGTTTTTGTTTTTAGAAAGATATCCAAAAATTTAAAAGTATTAATTATCTTGAATCAGTTTGACTCTTCCTTTTTTTGTTATTTGTTGCTGTCATAGAAAGGCAAAACAAAATAGAAATCATTGAAATTTTTAGTAGGCAGTGGTTCCCAAACTTTTTTTTTTTGGCCATCACTTCCTTGGTACCATAAACGCATTCCCAGTGCCCCCTACCCTATAAAAAGCATTATTCAGACTTAGTTTGCATGATCCAATAAAGAAGATAGTAACACAATAAAATTCAAACAGTAACAAGTAATTGCATATTTATTCAAAATCCAATGAAAACTTTTTAGTTTAATCAATTCAACGAAATTGATGAATTTGATCCAGTGGTACCAGTTTTCAAAGTCTGATAGTCATTTAGAGAGTCTTAGACATCACATTTAGTAACTACTTCACTATTCAATAAATTAATGCAATGATTGAGCTTGATGAAGTGATATTAGTTTCCCAATGTCTGGTTTATAGTCACTTAGCAGGAATCTTAAATCACCATGTTTAGTAATCTATAGTTTGTTTCTTTGTTTGGAGAGAAGTTGGGTGATTACAGTAAAATCAGATCACAATATTGATGTTGGAAATGCAACAAGGAACTTGCATTTCCATTGTGGATATAAACAAAATGACCAAAAAAAAAATAACTTTGAATGCAATAAGAGCAGTAAAATTTTAAATATGAAGCAAAGAGCATTTCATCCTAGGCTTTAACCTGGTCAATCGTAAATAAGAGATCACTGTACTAAGAGGGGACCACCTCCTCCAGTGCACCTCTGCCACTCCCTTGCCTCTTAACACCCCCTAGGTAATCCCACCACGTCCCAATGGGGGGTGGTATTGCCCACATTGGGAACCAGTGTTCTAGGACAGTGGTGTCCAACCTACAGCCCGTGAATAATTTTTATATGGCCTGAGCAGAAAGTGAACTAAAACAGCATTTAAAGTTTTGTTAATTATTTCAAGAACTGTGTACATTCGACGCTGAAATAAGTGGAAATAAATTTAAAAGACTGTGGTGCTCATTAAGTGAATATGTGAGAGTGTTGAAGTTACGAAGCCACGTGTTGATGTCATGAATTCTGTTTGTTTTATTTTTGTTTTGTGTCAAATATGCACATGCCTGACCAGAAGCATATTTATATACGAGGTGCTATCAAAATTTTACGGGACTCCAATTATGGCGCACTTTCTGCTTGACCTTGGTGGCTGCACAGAAGTGTATGCACAGTATACTTCATTGAAAATGTAGCACACTAATTTTTATTGAATCACTCACTGCAGCCTGTAAAACAAATCTTACTTTGAATATGGCCCCCGTACTGAAAAAGGTTGGACACCACTGTTCTAGGACATTGTATAGACCAGTGTTTCTCAACCTGTGTGCTGCTAGTATGCTTCAAGTATGCCAATGAAAATGCAAATTTAAAAAAAAAAAAAAAAAAATGGTAAAACTGTAGAACAGGATGCCACTCCAGAATGCTTGAATCCATCCCAAATTAGTAGTGTATCATAACCTAACCTTTTTTCACTGTAGTGCTAATCATTACTAATCATTAATTGGTTGAATCTGTCCCGAATTGGTGGTGTAACTAACATAACCTTTTTTCTTTTTTTTCACTGGAATGGCAACCTGTTCTT
Organism: Mastigoproctus giganteus; assembly: GCF_048544385.1. Lineage (NCBI taxonomy): Eukaryota > Metazoa > Arthropoda > Arachnida > Uropygi > Thelyphonidae > Mastigoproctus > Mastigoproctus giganteus. Next base: position 219,371,401 of record NC_143580.1, read on the forward strand.
AATTTTAGCCAAAAAATTTATAAATCCAACTTTTATAATAAAAATTAATTGTATTTTTGTTTGTTTTTATATAATTATGTTAATTTTTTACTTATTTCCTTTTAAATTTCATGTACATTCAAAAAAAGAGATATTAAAAGCATTTAAAAAAATAAGTGCATTATTAAATATACCCAGCAGAAATAACTTCCTGTTTGTGAATATATGAGTATAGTAGAGTGTAGTGTGCAGCAAAATTTTAACATCTTTTAAAGGTGTGCCACAAAATTATATTGTCTTTAAAAGTGTGTCGCAGCAATGAAAAGATTGAGAAACACTGATTTAGACATTATGAAAATTAAGTTTCCATTAGTTTCTGGACATTAGGCCAGTAATCTTGCTGTGTCTATATTTTTGCCATTGCATTTTTGATGCTTGTTAGAAAAGTAATAAAATATTTTTGATTAAAACAAACTGATAAAATTAGCATTTGTGAATTGATATGTATATCAGTTACACTAGTATTATTACAAGTGAAATGTATACATTCTACATATCTATAAAAAGATTTAGAGAAATTTACTTCAATATTTTGCATAGATTGCGTAAATTTCTCTAAATCTTTTTATAGATTAGATTAACATACAATGTAGAATTCATTGTTTGATAACTCCATTTTATTAATCAAATCACATTCCACTTATAGAAATATTAATGTGATTTTATGGAATGAGCAGTTCTGTTAGATTTTTCCAGTTAAAGTTGCTAAAAATAAACTAATTAAATGAATTTATTTTATTTCTTCTGTATTCAGTATTAGTTTTACCAATTTATTTTATTTTTTTCTATGTTTACCACAGACAGCATATCCTATCCTCGATACCCTTGATCCAAATGGGTATATTATGTATCGATTGTTTAGGGATGCAACACGATACATGCAGGGACATCATGTGAAGGTATGAAATAAAGATTTTATCTGTTAGTAAAGAAATTACTGGCTATTATAAGTTTGCATTTGTTTAAGAGTTATGTGGCATTTGGCAGAAGCCACGTTTATTTTCTTTTAAATTTGCAATTGTAATCATATGCCTCATACTTTTTCATACCACTTTTCTCTAAATGATTAGGCAATATTTTCTGCTTTTGTTTTGATTTACAATGAATTATGAGAAGTTATTTGTGTTTGGTGTTAATATATGCTGCACAAGTGATTGTGTGTGTGTGTCATTTTTTGGAATTAGCTGAGATGTACAAATACACTTTATCCAGTAGCCATAATTCACCTCTCTACCCTTTGGGTAAATGAATGTGCACAGGCAGATAAATTATGAAAAATATCTGTGCACCAGTGGCATTTTCTAATTTGACTCATTGTATTGATCATTTATATTTTCTAAAAATTAAATTTGCTTTTTGTTAAGGGGCTTTTGGATGAGAAACTGGAAATAGAGGGATGGGTTATATGATTGAAATTCATTGAAGAAGCACATACAGCACAAGAAATTTCAAGCAAGAAGAAATAGGATAAATTATATAAGAAATAATAATAAAAAAAATAATTAATTCAATAAAACAGCCTACAAATTTATTTTTTTATAACTAAAACAAAAACCAGTCTTTTAAACACCTCATGAACTTTCTTTAAGAGGCGAGACTGACTTAGGTTTGAAAAATTAGGGGTGTTTTTGACAAACTTCCCTTTTATGTTATCCTTCGTAGTACCAAAACCATTTGGATCCATAATTTGGTGACACAAGATAACCAGCCTTAATCTTTGGAGATACTTCTTGACAAATTCTTGGTATTTGACTTCAGGAATACTCTGTTGTTTCTCCAGCAAGACTAGTCTGATTAATCACTTGTTATGGAGTTGCAGTTCTTTACATAGGATTAGAACTTTGTGCCAATCATGGCAACTTTTCTAGACTGTTGCTGTGTTTCTAGACTGGTGGTGGCATGTGATGCAAGAAAGCAAGTGTATGAGCTTATGCAGCATCAGCCAAAAAAAAAAAAAAAAAAAATCACACCATTCCCTCCAAATGCCTGTCCAGTTCCTCCTTAAATTTATTCAACCTATCAACTTCCACAACGACAGATGGAAGTTTGTTCCAGCAATTAACCACCCGCTGGCTAAAGGCAAATTTCTGCACATCTATTCTACATGTCTTTTCTTAATTTGAATTTATGCCCCCTTAGGTTCGTAATTTGAACAAGTAGAAGGATCCCATCAGAATTCAGCATGCTCAACCCATTCAAGGCCTTTTACACCTCAATCAGATCACTGCGCAGGTGCCTAGTCTCCAGCCATTGCAATTTGCAGAACTTAAGCCTCTCTTCGTAAGATGATCCCTTCATTCCCCTCACCAATCTTGTTGCCCTTCTCTGTACACGCTCAAGTAAATCGACATCCTTCCTAAAATGAGGCCTCCAGACCTGTACGCAGTACTCAAGGCTTGTTTTAAAGCTGAGAACATCCTGCTCCATAGAATTGATACAGGGTATAGGTAGATAAGTAGGATTTCACAAGAAGTTGTAATCAGCATTTTATTTTCCTCTTAATAAGCCCCAAGACCAGCGAACAATTTGAATGACCACACAAAGAGATTGAAAATTCCTAGTGTGAAGTTTGGTGGCAAACGTGAATTCACCACTGAACTTTACTCTAAGTACAGTATATTTATGTTGTTTACACACAGTTTCCATATCCAAAACTGTTTTCAGAGTGAAATAAGGCAATGTATGTATATAATTCATTACTTTTCAAAACCCATTTCCAGTTGTCAGGACATTGGGCACTTATTCCTAAAGACTGAAAACAAACCCATTCAGTATTAGTGTCTCTTTCCTGGGATATTTGTTCTGTTAATGTATTTTGGAGTTCTCTTCATTCTTCTAGTTACTTACCTGTCAAGTATTGATTTACAATTTACTTATTTAGTATTTATTACAAGTCAAGTATTTTATTCAACTGTAAAATATTTGTAATCCCCCCCCCCCTCCTTTTCAAATGGTAAGATTTTGATGTTAAAGACGATGAAAGGTCAGGAATTATTTTCCATTACAACTCAAGCAAATGTTGATGAAGAGCATGAGGTGATGGCTTGTGATCTTCAGATTTTACTCAAAAGAGCTGAGATGCTTAGTACTTTATATTGCTCAATATTTTATATGATATGAATGTGTTTTCACTATTATCCATAGTAATTTAGACGATAGACTGTGCTCTTACCAAAGTTCATTACAGTTATGGGCTTTTCTGGGCCAGCTATGGTCCATTGTAAATTGTGCCACTGAAAATCTGACTGCTCTTAAGAATTCAACATGTATGCAGTCCCACTGAGTGTGTAAACCCTTCTGCCCTTGGCTTGTCTAATATTAATAATATACTAATAATATTTACATTTATTTGTTGTTACCTAACAAGAGCCAACTTACAGATTCTTATTAGTATAAGTGTGGTGGTTGTTTTGTCTCAATTATTTTAGAAAGCTCAGTAAGGCAGTTATCTTTTTTTTTTTTTTTTTTTTTTTTTCCTGGAACAAAATTTGTGCACAATATTAGAAAACAGTTTGTCTCAGACTGTAAAACCTGTAGTGCTTTAAATGTATTATTGTCAAACCAGAGATAATCTATGCCTTAAGTATGTATAGTGACTTAAATTAATATGAATTTCCCTTATGTAACTGTTTTTATGTTATCTCTAAGTGCTGCAGATAATGCTTCTTTAGTGATGTGTTTCTTTTATAATAGGATTTGTCATGCCTCAATAGAGATTTATCCAAGGTAATCTTTGTTGATTGGAATTCAAATTCCTTTCAACTGCAACCTAAAAATGCACTGAAATTAAAGAAATGGACAGGCAGCGATGAAGATAAAATTCTCTATGACTTAGCCAACTTTTTGCGAAGTGAGTCTAAAATAATTATTTTGAATAATTTGTACAAATATATGCATTTAGAGCACATATTAAAAAAGTAAACTTTCTATATTTAACTGTGAAATTATGTAGAATATACACTAATAACAAAATGGCAAATGGGGAGTGCTTTTGAACACTTCCCACCTTTTTTGTTTTGCTCCTCAGTTGCCATTTTGCTATTAGTTTGTATTCTATGTAATTTCACATAATAAACATTTTTTTTTATTTCACTATGTGCTCTAAATGTGTTAATTATTGTTAAAAAAATAGTTACTGGGCCTTTCTTTGTTATATACTTGCTTAAAACAATACTTAACATCTTCTTTCCTGACTGAGAATAATGTGTCCATGGATGTTTTGTGTGTATTTGGTCAACATCTATAAGTAACTATAAGCTGTGTTATGTGGTTTACATAATAGAAACAGTTTATGACATCTCTAGAAATCATTTTAGTTTATACCACATGGATTAAGCATCCTTTCAGCTTAAAAAAAACTTGTGTGTGATTTTCATATCAGACTGTTGCAAAGAAGAAAAAAAGTTGTCTTTCTAATTAATGCTCTAATTTTTTTTAAGAAATTAGCAGTTCTTTGATAATTTTATTGCATCTTAGTACAAAGAATTTGTTCCTATAGCTCCCCTGTCCAGTAGGCTTTCATTTGTATGATTAAATGTAGTAGCATTCTTTCACTTAACCACAGCCAAGTTAGTCAGTCTCAGGTGAGTTTCTCTTATTTCCCCCACCCTCTCTCTCAAGAACTCTGGTTTTTTTTTTTTTTTCACTCAAAAACAGGTAAACCAATCAGAAAGTACATTCTGTTTACAAATAGGATATACTGGTGCTTCATTTCCTTAGTTGCCTTGCTGTTTGTTCTAAACAGTCCAGTCCTGGTTCTCTCTCACTAATATATTTTTTTTTTTTCCTGAAAACAGCATAATTATAGCATTGTTCAATCATTTTTGGCAGGGGAGTGGGAATAATTCAATTTTAAAACAAAAAAAAATTGCAAAATAATCTTTATCTTCAGGGATATAACTTGATATGCAGAACTGTATGTGAGTAAGGAAGGATAAATTACATAGGTTCATTTAGCATATGTTCAGTTTTGATTTTTAAAAAAACTTGACAATTGAAGTACTCTTCTCTTCTGTTACTTATTTGTCTCATAAATCAAGGAATACATAAATCCCTGCTGCATTGGATGATAGCCATTTGAGGGCATCAGACTTTGGGTAATTTGAGTCTTAAAAATTATCCTTGAGTAACCTACAGGATGGTTGCATACTGGACATATTTAAATATTTTCAAGTTGTATATCAATATAAATTAAATATAAAAATTCATAAAATTGAGCAAACTTATTCACAGTCCAGTAACATATATTTGAGATGTATATGGTCCCTCAGTATACATATAAAAGACGATGCAATTAGGATTATACAGAATCCCTCCCCAGTTTTGTATTTTTTTTTTTTTTTTTTGAGAAATTCAAATGTTTCGTTGAGTAAACATTTTGTATTCTGTCACCATTTCATAATATCGTTCTTCATTTTTGGTTGAATATTTCTGCTCTTCAATTTTTTTGAGTATAAATATTTATAGAATTTCTTGTAAGAATTAGCAAATTTGATAAGAGTATTGAGGCAACTTTTGCTTTTATATAATTAAAAATTTTTTCTCTACACTTCTTCTTTTCTTTACTTCCCACCTGACCTACAGAATTTTTCTCTTGAAATGCTGTAATTATTTCATCTTTTAACCACATTCTTATATCCCCAAATTTGTATCCTTTTTACCATTTTGACATTTTTGATCATCTTTGATTCTGGCTAAATCACTACTCTTATTTTCATCATTTAATAGCTTTTTCCATTTACTTCATCCTGACTTGCATCCCAGTCAGAAGTAGCATTTTTTATGCTGTAACTTTCAATATTTGCCAGTCTTTTCTCATTTTGTAAAAATCATTTAAAAAAAAACAACTCTTCACTTGTTTCATTCAATATAAAAAATCACAGTCAAACGTGGCTCCATGATCGATAAGTTGTGTGAAATCTGGGACTAGGAGGTAAGTAAAGGTAAGTATATTTCCATTTGATAAAATTTCATTAGAAGAATTTACAAAGTCATTATCTAATGATAAAAATGTCTTAATGTTTTCACACTTAATTTTTCCTTTTGAACGGTTTTAATTCTTTTACAAAGTGGTTCAAACTATTCTGAAAGAATTCAGAAAGAAATTCAGAATTTTATATTAAATTCTGGTTTAAGGAAATATTTCCTTCTGAATAAATAATTACCCACACAGAAAGAAGTCAGCCTAAATTATAGATGGTTTGTATTAGTGAAGTCTGAATTAGAGGATTTACTGTGTCAACTTTTCATCATATCGTACTCCAGTTCAGACAATCAACTCCTTTCCCCTTGTATTGTTTGAATTGTTCAGTGTACGTCACATGTCTGCTTTCAATTGAGTGAGAGTTCCTTCTGTAGGTATGCTCTACTTGTGGAATTTCAAGTGGGAATAGTCTCCTCATTACTTCAATGTTGATATTTTCTGCAGCAGTAATGTTGTATACAATAATGCGATGGCTAGGCATTATTAACTATTCAGCATGCTAATTTTTATTATTTCAGTTTAAAAATGGATACAAATTAGCAAGTGATCTTTGAGTACACACATAGTACCTACTCAAGATCTGCTTATTTGTAGCTATATTGAAATCCTTTATCCATGTAGTAGTGTTTGGGGGATGCACTAATATATAATCTTCTATATATTTTGCCTTTGTTTTATTTCTTCACTAGAAACACACTAATACAATGTTGTACAACATAGAGCATACATTAGTATTAGAATGTCTAAATGATGCAAGGAAACTTACTTTTCTGCATCTGCAAAAATTTTCAATCATAATACTTTCTATATTGCCAAAAAATGATTATCCAGTTCCACTTTGAACATAACCAAACTTGGCAGTTATTTTATTCCAATAGTCTCCAGCATGCTGCCCAAAGGAAAAACTTCATGGGATCTGCCCTTCTGTTACTCCCTAAGATTTTAATGTATGTGCTCTCTGGTTCATTTCTCTCCTTCATCGTTCATTTTATTGATCCCCTTCAGGGATTCATACCTCAATCGGGCCACCCCTAAGATGTCTATTTGCCAAGCTTTCAATAATTCTTTATCTGCAATTTATTCCAAGCTTTCAATAATTCTTTATCTGCAATTTATTCCAAGCTTTCAATAATTCTTTATCTGCAATTTATTCCAAGCTTTTCTAAATGTCTGAATTTTGCATAACCTAAAACTAATACCACTAATTATTAGAAAGAGGTATGTCAGGAAAAAACCTCCTGTTTTTTGGTTCATTTTTAATTGCCAAGCTTTGTAGACCACACCTAAGCCATTCTTCATATAGACATTGATTAGTATCCTTTCACCATTCTGATGCCATCTTGCTTTTCACTTTATAACTTTTCAAGAAACAAAAGTGCACAAAATTTTTAAATTATCATTTAAAATTATAAAAATATCAAAAAAAAAACATGATGTACGAGGTGCTACCCAAAAGTTCCCAAAATGTATTTATAAAATAAATTAGACTCACCCTGGGTCTTATTCACCACTGTCACCTTCGAAGTAGTCCCCTTGAGAGTGTAAATACTGATCCCAGCACGTCTTCCATGATTTGAATGCATCCTGAAAGTCCTTTGTTATAATGTTCAGCACCGCCTGCGATTCGGTTTGGATATTCTCTATGCTGTCAAATCTTCGACCCTTCAGCTTGATTTTCATTCTTGGGAAGGAGAAGTCACAGGGGGCTAGGTCTGGCGAATAAGGGGGGATGGAGGATGATTGTCATGTTGTTGGATGCCAAAAACTGCATCACAGCGACAGATGTGTGGGCCTGTGCATTGTCATGATGGACCCAGTTCTTTGTGCAGTACTTCTCTGGATGTGTCCTCCTTACGGTTTCCTTAACCACCTCAGGACATTGCAGTAGAACTTTGCATTGATGGTCCAACCAGGAGAGATGAATTCCTTATGGATAATCCCATCAATGTTCAAAAAACAGATCAGCATGGACTTCATTGTTCCTCACTTGTCGGGCTTTCTTTGGTCGGGGCAAAGATGGGCTCTTCCACTGGGATGAATGTTTCTGGGTCGTACCTATATACCCAACTCTCATCACCAGTGATGACCGTAGAAAGGAAGTTTTGATCACTCCTGGCCTGTTTTTGAAGATCTCTGCTAACTTCCATGTGTTGCTGCTTTTGGTCTTCACTCAGTAACCATGGCATGAACTTGGCCGCAATCCTTCTCATGTTCAACTCATCTGACAAAATCCACTGACACGTGCCGCACAATAGTCCTACAATGCCACATGTCGTGGATAGTCCATTTGTGGTCTTCATGGATTGCTGCCCAAACTTTTGCAACATTTTCTGAGGTGGTGCTTGATGATGGACCCCCAGCGCAATCATTGTCATCAACCAACATTCAACCATTTTTAAAAACGGTTAAACCAGTAGTGGGTCTGTGTCTGGCCTAAAGCATTGTCACCAAAAGCTTGTTTCAACTTCTTATGGGTTTCTGCTGCTGTATTGTTAAGAAGGAAACAAAACTTGATGCAAGCACGTTGCTCTCTCACTTCAGTCATTGCAATAACCACAAACTATGTGAAACACACCACCAAAGAACTGTGCATAAATATTCAATGGCTCTATCCAGCCCGATGCCACGTGGCACACTGATTTACAAAGGATGCATGCAGTGTTACCTAGCGCCACAAGTCCATACTAGACATAGTTCCCGCACAATGTTGAAATTTCGGGAACATTTGGGTACGTGTACGTGTTTTTTTTATGAAACTGAGTGATTAATTCTGTGAGGTTAATTTTGATTTAATTTGTTTTCAGCTATTGCTACAAGTGGTGTGGATGATGTACGTTCAGTCTTAGAATATTATAGTCAATTTGATGATCCTTTGATGGTATTTAAAGAAAATCAAAGAAAACTGCAGGTAATTATTTAATAATAGCAATTGATAATTTGGGCTGAAGTACTGTTGTATTTATATTGTCATGAGAAACTTATCAAGTTAATTTTTTTACTAAGTTCAGAGAAGTTGTCGGGTGTTCAGCTCTAACCACACATCCATTTTTTTAAAACTTCCTTTCTTTCATTACATAGATATTTATACTTCTTTAAATAATTCCAGAACTAGTATTCAAATATCCACTTTTAAGATGTGGAAAAATAGCAGTAGTCTCTTCTCCCCTACATTTCAGAGCACTCATATATTATCTGTAGATCTTTATTTATTTATTTTTTTTTTTTGATATACATGTACAAAAGGATTGTGCTCCTTTGAGCCCAAAATTTTTATAAAAACTTATTTATTTATATGAATATTAATACTTAGTTATTCTAAGCTCAAACTTGCATTTAATGTTTAGTTTCTATCATAAATTTTGAATATTCATGAGATTTGAGACATATCAGAGGTAACTGTTAATTTTCCCTAAGCAACAGTATTTTTTGTCTTTTAAAATATTCTTTTAATTATTGCTTTCTAGAACTTTCTAATGTCCTCTAGTGTGTGCTTTTGGTTACTTTCATTAATAAATTGGATATAAAAAAACAAAGCAGGAAATAAATTTTTGAAATTACACACATTCTGAAAGGTTCGAAAGTCCTAATTTATTTCAATTCATTATACTTTAGAACAAGTTTTGATGTAAATACTGCTTCTTCAAGAAGCAGTGACTAAAAATAAAATTCATACAGCTCATCACTGAAATGTATTTTTCTAGGAGGAAGAAGAAAAGAAACGTCAAGAGGAAAAAGAAGGGACTCTTGTTGGAGCATGGAGTACAGGACTGTTTAGGCGGAGGTAGCAAATATGTAAAAAAAAATTAATTAGTTATGTAACTAGGTGAATTGCAGTTTATGCAATTTTGTGTTGTATTTCTCTTATCATTCCTACTGATTTGAATAAAGAAATTAATGAACAATGTGCTTATCAGTTGTAAATAGTGGAAACTACTTTTTTTTTTTAGTAGACTTTTTCTTCTATATGTGTATAGATATGGGATAAGTTTCAGTATTTGGATGAAGATTTGAGATGGGGAGATGCTGTGTTTCCCAACCTTTATGAACCATGTACTTCTGACAAAATTTTGAATTGGAGTAGGGTAGGCACAAGTACCAACTGTATAGTACTATACTCAGAGCAGTGGAAAATGAAAAAGACCTGGGGGTAATTGTGCAGTCAGATACGAAGTTCTCTAAGCAGTGCAGGCAGGCTGCCAGGACAGCTCATGGGTTTTGTCAATAATATACAGGAATTTTGCTAGCAGGGATAAGGATGTAATTATTCCATTGTATAAGGCAATAGGACACATCTTGAGTACTTACATGTAGGTCTGGAGTGCTAATTTTAGGACATAGAGCTGCTGGAACATGAACAGAGAAGGGCAGTGAGATTGGTGAGGGGAACAAAGGAGTGTTCTTACTAAGAAAGGCTTCAGTTCTGCAAGTTGTGTCTGGAGACTATGCACCTGTGAGATTATCTGATTGAGGCAATTAAGGATTTGAATGGATTGAGCAAGCTCAATGCTGATGGAAATTTTCCTCTTACTCAGACTACACATGTGAGGGGGCATAAATTCAAACTGGGAAAAGATGGTTGCAGAATAGATGTGTGGAGGTCTGTCTTTAGCTAGAGGGTGATTGATTGCAGGAACAAACTTCCATCTGTTGTTGTGGACATGGATAAAGTCGAATCATGGAAGAATTCTTCCCTCCTTATAGCCCCTTCCTGGGGCTATAAGGAGAGAAGCATTATTAGTAGTGGCAAATGATCTTTTCAGTCAGAAAGCCAGATGACAAGGCAAGCTACATTAAGAATTCTCTTTAGTTTCATAAGCCAGATGAGGTGATTGAAGGCAATGAGACATCTGGTTTTCTTTGTAAAACTGAAGTGGTTGCATCTCAGTAGCAGTTGTAAGAACCCATGTTCATATGAACTTTTTAAATTTCTTTCAACAAAGGTCTTTGGTCAAAAACAGAGAGAAAAAAAAAATTAAATTGTTTTCATATAATTACAGAATGCGTACATCTGCATTTGTTGGTTATTGTATGTAACCTTCAAAGTAACACATGGAAGAATGCAGTAAATAAATTATAGCCACACTTTTATTGCACAAGAAAAATACATAAAATTATGATAATGGAATTAAAATAAAGATTTTTACAAATTGTGATCACTTGTGATTTTTAAGAATAGTTTTGTGAGAAAAATGTTTGGTGACAAAAACAAGACAGTTACAGATGACTTTATAATAATGTTACAAACCTATTATAAGAATTAAAAAATTTTCAAAAGCTTGCCAGAATAAGGAATACACTAGATAAGAATACATAATTACATAATTCTTGATAAATATAGATTTGATTAGTAATACCTGCTGAATTATTTGTTGAAAGAACTCCAATGTCACACAATGCACGTTAATTCTGTCCCATTCCAACCAGCTGTATTTGAAACCCTTTTATATGTCGAATCATATGTAAAATTGTATAAATAAAATTCAAAAAATATATGATATGCAGTACAATGAGACATTTTAAAAATTTGAAACAAATATATAAAATAAGTATTAACAGTTAATCAAATTAACAGTTGATTTAATTTAATCAATTAAATCAGTAACCCTTTTAAAGTAGCTTTTTAATTTATTAAAATGACCGAAAATGCAAGGGATAACTTTTGATATACAAACTTTCTTTCTCAAGCTAAATGGTGGATTGCTTACGTATACCAAGAGAATACATTGGTTAGCCAAGTCATCTCATGCAACTATATGATTGACATTCTCGTTATCATATTCCAAAGTATTTAATTTCTTCTTTCCCCTCTTTCAGGTTTTTACTGGGTTTTTTTATTGATATATTCTCTTTAGTTTCATAAGAGATTCGGTGATAGAGTGAATACCTGTTCCACTCTGTTTATTAAACATCTCTCACATTGCATGTGCAGGGGTATAGCTGAATGTGTTTTTCAACAAGGGCACTGTATAAACTCCCCTTCAGCAGTTACCATTGGGTATGAAAGTGACCAACATTGGTTAAAGTTATGCTCTGTCACTGTCTTTGAATCTCTAATATAGATATAGTGTTGCAATAAAACATGGTGTAAACCTGAAAGTAGGGAAAGAAGAAATTAAACAGTTGTATTGAAGATAGTGAGAATGTCAATCATATGATTGCATGAGATCACCTGGTTAACCTGACCTACTCTGTTGGTATGCTTAAGTAGCCTACCATTTGCATGTTAGTTTGACTGAGAAAGACAACATCTGAGTCAAATGTTACTGCTTAAATTTTCAGCTTATTTTTCGTTTTATTTATATAATTTTATGTAAATGAGATTTGACATACTAGTACTGGTAGTGGCAAATGATGGATAGAAGCAAACTGATACATAATCAGCAAAAAAAAAAGAAAATCCCATTCCTTGTAATTAATTATTTAAGGAGTTTTCAAATACAGTTGGCTGGAGTGAGTGTGATAAAATGAATATGCAGTATGTACATTAGCATCAGTAGAGGCATATGATGCAAGAAAGCAAGCTTATAGCACATCAGCCAAAAAAAAAAAAAACAAACTTTCCCATTTCACCCATCCATTTGCTCCAAAAATGTGTCTAGTTCTTGCTTGAATTTATTTAAGCTATCAACTTCCATAACCAATGGAAGCTTGTTCCAGCAATCATCACCCACCTGCTGGTAAAGGCAAACTTCTGCTTCTACAACTGTTGTTCCTCAACTTGAATTTATGCCTTCTCAGGTGTGCAATCTGAGCAAGAGGAAGAATTCCTGGCATTGAGCTTGCTCAAGCCATTCAAGGCCTTATACATCTCAATCAGATCACCTCGCAGGTGCCTAGTTTCCAAACGTTGCAATTTGCAGAAATTAAGTTGATCTTGGTAAGAGCAACCCTTTGTTCCCTTCACCAATCTCATTGCCCTTCTCTGTACTCATTCCAGTAGCTCTACATCCTTCCTAAAATGAGGCTTCCAGATCTGTCTGCAGTACTCAAGGTGTGGTTTGACCATTGCCTTATACAAGGGGATAATCACCGCCTTATCCCTGCTGGCAAAATTCTTATCTATATCATTGACAAGCCCATCTCAGCCCATCTGCCCAACTTTTCTAGATCCTGTTGCAGTAGCATGCTGTTATTAACAACCCTGCCAACCTTCATATCATCTGCAAACTTGGGCATTAAGCCTGATATACCTTCATCAATATCTGATAAATATAGAAAACAACAATGGACTGAACACTGGTGAACTCTACTAATAACATTAATCCATGAAGAGCAGTGTCTATTGATTACCACTCTTGTCTTCTCCCACCCAACCATCTCTTTATCCATAGCAGCAACTTTACCTTAATCCACTGCTTTAATTTGTACAGCAGTCTTCCATGTGCAACAGTCTCAAAAGCTTTCCTGAAATCCAAGTTTATGATATCAAAATTGTTTTTTGCATCCAGTTCCTTTGTGACCACATCATAGTATTCAATCAGGTCGGTCAGACGAGGCTTCCCCTTAACAAACCCACGTTGTGTCCGAATTATTACTGCAGTCTTGTCTAGATGATCCTGCAATGCTTCTTTCACCAGTGACACCGTTATTTTTCACGGAACAAAAGTTAAACTAACAGGTCTGTAATATTGTTAATTTATTATTGATATTTACAAAATAGAGAGCAATATATATATTAAATAAATAATGCCTCAATGGTATTTGTTGATATACAAAACCAATTTTTATGATGCAAAAAGAAATTTCTGGAACACAGCCTCCCATTATATCATGGATGGGAAAATCACTCCCAATTTACAAACCATTTCTGAGAAATGTGTGGTGTTTATAAATCAGGAGATTACTATAATGATAGATACTTATCTAATGTAGAAAATTAAATACATTGGATGAATATAATTTTAAATTTAATTAATGAACATTCGATGAATATATACATTAAATGAGAGACCTGTTTTCCAGACGTCACATTTGTGACTTCTGCAAAAAGGACGCAAACACCGGAACTTTATTATAGTTTTATGTATTTACCTAATGGATTCAATTTAGTTGATATAGAAGTAAATAACAGAAAATTAAGGGTTAATGCATACACAATAGAGGATTATTTAATTATACAAAGATGATTGCTGAAAGTACAGAAACATGCACCATAACAGAACTTTAGAAATATATATATATTAAAATATTTAGTGAATATTTACATTTATAGTTACTGTAACTACCCAACCCCTACTTCTGAGGCTCAGGAGTTCGTCACAGCACTTTTCTTGAAGTTGTTTTACGCACATTGATATAGAAAACCCATTTTGTGATGTGCCTTTGCCATTTTAGAAGAGACTTAATTCTGGAATACTTAAGTTTTCTTTAACTGACAATGTACTGCTAGCATTAATGTAATAGTTATATTAATTATTATATTATTGGCATTAGTAGAGGCACATGATGCAAGGAAGCAAGCTTATACAGCATTGGCCAAAAAAAAAAAAAAAAAACCCTTCCTGTTTCACCCATCCATTCACTCCAAATGTTTGTCTAGTTCTGCCTTTAATTTATTTAAGCTATCAACTTCAAGCTATCAATATATTAAATATATATTTATTTACATCTCTTATATTATTATAGGAGATGTAAATAAAACCAACAGCCATCAAAGATTAATCATCCATTGATCAACCGATTCCTATACTTGCTATCTAAAATTACAAATTATTTGTATTTCCTCCAGTATTCACTATATAACATGCCATACCATCTATTGTCACCGAAAAATGTTGTTTTATTATTAATAACAGTGAAAATTTTGCCTTCATTAATTTTGCTATTCCCTCAGTCTTATGGATCTCAGTTAGATCCTTCCTTAGATGCTTGTTTGCCAAGCTTTGTATAGCCCATATATTCAAAGGCTTTCCTCATATAGGTGCCTTTTTTGCAAATCTCACCAAATGGGTTGCCTGTCTCGAGGTTGGAAACAGCTTCTTTCAAGCAGCTAAATGCATTTTTTTTTTTATGTGCAGTCTTCATACTTGGACAGTGCAGTCTTACAATTGAATTACAGTGGAATTATGACCACCGTACCTCTGCAAACAAATGGCATTTATTGTTATGACAGAGTGTATATTTATGGTGTGCAGGCTTTAAACACATGAGAAATTATCTGCATTGGGCCATGAGCCATTCTGGCTTTTATCAAATTTAAAATCTGTATTAATTTCAAGCTATTAATTATACTTAAAGTATAATTAATAGCATGAAATTAATTTATAAATACATATTAGCTAATTTAAAGTTATGTCACAGGTAAAATTAGCTTCTCTTAAATGAATATTCAAAATACCTATTGACTAGTAGATAGAATCATAAATTGCATTTTTCCAGAAATTTTAGCTCAATGAAGACAGTCTTTTAAATAACAGTAAAGGATTTGGGAATAAACTTTTATAAGCTGTAGAACTAATCTGTAACAGGCTGTCTTTTTTTTTTTTAAGTTATACACTTTACTTGGTTGTTCTGTATTCATAATTAATACATTTAATTAAACTTTTTAAGTGAATTATTAATTTTAATGAGACTAATTATGATTTATTAGCTAATAAATCATTTAAGTTAAGAATAACTGAGCAGAGTGTTTGTAACGGAACTGGAATTCCTTTATAAATATTGTTGGAGTAGTTAGATTAATTTTGAAAATACTGCATAAGAGCACACTCAAATAAAACCTTTTGTGGAAATTGTGGCCTTTCTGAAAATTAATTGTGCTTAATAAAATTATTATTCTGGGGTTTGACTGCAACAACTCCTTTAAACTTATGTTTAGAGATGCCTTTAAGTTTTCTTTGATTTGCTTGTTTCCGATTACGACACAAAAGCACTGCAGATTCCATAAATTCAAAGACAGCAAATAATGATATTCCAAGCCACATGCCAAGATATCCGCCAAAGTAACTGAATAATTCAATGTCCTGAAAAGATATCAGAAATAAGTTTACAATGTATAGAAATCGTAATTAAAATTTATATTTATTTGTGATTTAGAGGATGTTTAAATTAGTAGTATGTGTAATCCTTAATGATTGCATGTCGATCTTGACAGTAGCCATCTCATTATATATAGATATATTCATAAATTTAAGGAGTTGTCTTAAACAAGTTTTATACTATATTGCATTGTGTAAAAGTCAGTTTTGAAGAAGACAGTTTTATGTTTTAGCTTAGTTTTTTTGAAATATTTTTAAAAATTTAAAACATCTGGGAAAATTGTGTGAAAATCTTTCTCAAACACATACACTACATGATGCATGCTTGCAGCCCAGAAACAATATATACTCCAGTAAAAAGCACAAGTTTTATGTTTAAAATCTTCCACTGCTAGTATGGCATTGAAAGATGCCAATTTTTAAAATGTTTCTTTATTTTTGTTTGAATTTGTAAAGTATGACTAAATGCAACTAGGCATAATATTTTTAAGAGTTATAATTATCTATATAATATTGGTGTAGATACACTATAGATAACTCTTAAAAGTCTGCAATACCAGGGTACCTGCCTACCCACTGAAGAAAGGTGGGTAGTGTTTAAGAAAAAATTTGTATTTCGCACATTTATTCAGAACAAGTTATTGGCAAAGTTATGTGAGATATATTATCCACATTCAGAATTAATGTAGCCTCCTTCATTGAATGTCAGTTATGGTTTGCATGTGGCATGGAGATTGGAGATTATTCTTCATTAATTCCCATCAATTCTCATAAATATTTTAATTGCTATTTGCCTTTTATGGATTGTTCAGAATGTCAGCTCAACCAGCAAAGAAACAAAAACTTTCAAATGAAGAGAGGAGTAGTGGGGAATTTCAAGAATCTTGGAGTGAAAGGTTTGGTATGATTAAGAAGGATAATAAAGCATTATGCATTTTGTGTTCTGAAATAGTTGTGTGTAGGACTGCAGATTCCAATTTTATGCTTCCTCCATAAAACAGCATTATGAAACTGCTCATAAATAGCATAAGTGAGCAAGAACAAAAACAATACATTTCTCGAGAAATGAGCAAGAGAAAAAACTAGTCATGTTTTGACGGAATTTGTTTCAGGTAGTTCCAGCTTAGTTGCTGGTAGTTTTGAGATTTCAAAGTTTATTGCTCAACATGGAAAACCACTCAGTGATGGGGAGTATATTAAAGAAACATGGCTAGAATCTGCTCCTTTCCTTTTTGATAATTTTTCAGAAAAGAAAAAATTATTCAACGCATTGAAGATTTGCCTGTGAGTGGAAACAGTTAAAGATACAATAATTAAGTTGGAAAAGAATATAGCAGAACAGTTAACAAAAGATTTGGCTTTATGCAAATTCTTTTCTATTTGTCTTGATGAGAGCACTGATGTTACAGCATCAGCTAGGCTAGCCATTATTGCTCGATTTTGTAGGGGTGGCAAAGTATGCAAGGAATTGATTAATATGGTAACATTATCTGGACATACTACAGGGGCTGAACTATGTAAGGCAGTTATAAACGAACTGTCTAATTGACATGTTGAGGTTTCAAACGTAGGTTCTGTCACAACCGCTGGTGCACCCAATATGATTGGTAGAGAAGCAGGTTTTGTAAATCTATTTGCAAAACATGTTTGTCATCCACTCGTAGGCTTTCATTGCATCGTACATGAAGAGGCTTTGTGTGCAAAAGCTGGTCTAAAGGAACTTGAAGACGTGATACAAACTCTAACCAAGGTTGTTAATTTCATTTCTTCACATGCTTTGAAAAAAAAAAAAAAAAAAAAAAAAGAGAATTTCAGAATTTATTGAATGAGGTGCATTTGGTGTACAAAGGACTACTTATATACAACAACGTTTGCTGGCTGAGTTTAGGATCTCAGTTTTTAATCGATTTGTTGAATGTCTGGACAAAATCAGTCTGTTTTTGACAAATCAAAAATTTTTTTGTAAAAATGTCTTACATTGTGTGGATTTGTAAACTATTGTTCTTTACAGATTTCGGCTTGCATTTAAATTACTTGAACGTCAAATTACAGGGCTCTGGTAAGACCCTTGATATTATGTTTGATAACATAAAGGCATTTGAAATTAAGCTGGGAGTTCAAACACTATGTCAACAGTGGCAATTTCAAATATTTCCCAAACCTAAAAAGATACATCACTAATCTTGAACCTGAAAAGGGGTATGTGGAATTCAGTGTCTCCCAAAAAAATGGAGTCAACTATTGAACAGTTTTCTTCAAGATTTGTCAAGTTCAGAGAATTGGAAGAAATTGCAAAATTCATTGTTTGCAGACAGTGTAAAACTAGCCGAACCAAACCTGAAAATATTTCAGTGGATTGATCTGGATAATTTTGAGATGATTGATTTTTCAGAGCAGCTCAATTTGGAGGCAAAAATTTATCTACCTCAGAGCTGATTTAGAAAATATTGAAAGGGAACAATTAGTAACAGGATTAGCAAAGAAAACTGCAGAAAAGGTGGTATTAAAAGTTTGGAATTTCATTCCTGAAACTTTTGCCTGTTTAAAAAATCTGGCAACAGCATTACTAACAATTTTCTCATCAACATATTCTTGTGAGCCATTGTTCTCAGTGATGAACTTTGTTAAGTCTAGTCATAGGAGTAGCCTTACAGATGAAATTAGTGCTGCATGCATAGCTCTAAAAGTTACAAAGTATAAGCCTGATGTAAAGTATCTGTCATCAAATATTTTAATATAGTGCAGCAACAGATGTCTCACTGATGTTTTATATTTATAATATAGAGAGGTTTATTATTTTATATTAAATTTGTTCTGTAAACTAAAAGTTACATTTTTGTTATGAAGGATTTTATTTTAATACCTTTATTAAAGCATATTTGAAATGTCTTATTTCATTTTTTTTTTTTTTTGGTTAAGCTTAAAAAAAAACATGTATGAGAAAAATATGATCTTTAGCTGCTTGTTGCAGGGCTGTTTTCTTTCAGTTTTGGTAGATGGCTGTTAATGTTCTCCTTGTGAAGAGGACTTGAGCAAACTTTGTTAGGACTTTGTATTCCTCCTGTGTCCAGGAGATGACTCTCATCCCTTTGGAAGGAACCTTATTCATGTGATCAATGCACCTCTGAGGTCCTCATATTCTAGGCATTCAAACACAAGGTGGTTCCGGTCCTCGATCCTGCTGCAGCAGCAGTATGGATCCTCAGTGAGACCAAAGTTGGAGAGTTTTGCATCAAAGAGACCATGCCCAGTCAGTAAATACATTGTATATATAGCCCCAGGAAGAACCATGTAGGTGTTTTTAGGTAGATTCTGCTCAGCTGTGGAAGGAACTTACGGGTGATTTCCCCTTTGATTGTTTCAATCCATTTATCTTGCCACACCTGCAGCAGGAACTTTTCTACTTTGTAGTTGTTTTCCGGGTTTGCTGTAAAGTTTGTGGCAAGGTAGTGATCACCATTGGGTGAATAATGCTTGCTTTGTAGTTGTTTTCCGGGTTTGTTGTAAAGTTTATGTGACAAGGTAGTGTGTTTAGTGTCAAATGGCACCAGGGATTTCCTCCATCTCCACATAGTATACATTGTGGGTGTGAAACAGAACACTGTCAATGCCAGAGGTTTAAAGGTATATGGATTTTTATGTGTGTAGTGTTGTAATCATCATTGGTTGAATAATGCTTGTAGTGTGTTACTGTTGCAAAAAAGGGGCAAAATTGCTGAAAGTTGCCATAGTTAAGTACAGCCAGTCCACTCCTTCAAACAACATGACATTGAATTAAATATAATTATATCAGTGGAGCAAAAGAAACATTACTTTCCATGAATTTAAAAAAAGTTTATATTTAGTAAATTACAAATAGCTTTTTACCTGATACTGTGCACGGTGATTAAGTGACACTACTTCCGGACTTTTAAAGAAGATCATAACTTTTGCCTTGCGTTTCCTAAAGGTATCAAGATGATATTTTATTTCTGTGAGATTTGAAATATCTAATGTTATTAGAATTATCCCTGTTCTGGGAAATTTATTTGATTGAATTGAAATTAAACAACTTATTTTAAATTAAAAAATAAAAAGTATATTTTTAGAATGTAAAATGAACAAAACAGCTAAAGGTTGTGTAAACTGAGATTCTCCTCTTCATTATAAGTAAATACAAATTTTTTTTTATTAATTTTAAAAAAAAAAGGCATTTTTTTACATGAAATATATCAAAATAAATTATGGAGAAAGGATGAAAGAAAGGAAGACCTACCACTGAGGCTTCAGGTAATCTTTAATTCCATTCATCTAGACAGAGGGATGAAAATTTATTAATTTAAACATACTATTAATATATACAGGTATCCCCAAAGTTAAATAAGTTTAGGATACAATTTTGCATCTAATTCATGCGCATCTAATAAACTTGCCACTGGGACTTTAGAAAAATTTGAGAAATGTGATAATACTTTGCATATTCCAAGAAATACTTTTAATTATGTAATAATTATTAATAATTATTAATTATGTAATAAATAAAAAAAACCTCATAACTGGAGAGCCTAATACTGTGTATGGTGATTAAGTGATTATTCCAAGGAAGGCTTTTAATGGAATGTGTTCAGTATAGTAGGAAGGGACTCATCAAGATCATCACTGATGTAAGGGTTGGATAAAAAGTGAGGTACTACTAAGTCAACTTTATTTTCAGATAATAATGCAGTACAACCATCAGGATGTAACAGAGTTGGGAGTGTTGTTAGACACTCCCAACTTAGCCAATAGCGCTGATGAAATGCTAAAAAGCTTGACTGCTTTTTGAACAAGAAGTTTACTACACTTTGCCTTTTCAAAGTCACGTCGGGATTTATTAATAATTTGTTTGCAATTGTTGTGAGCTTGAGTGTAGCGGAAAATGAAGCTAGAGATTTGAATGTTACTCATTTGCAGTCTGCTACATTCTTATTCAGAATAGCCTTGGCACAGTTTTTGGAAAGCCATGGTTTAGATAAAGAGCAAGTGGGAGGGAAATAGGAATAAAAATTTCAACCCAACAAGATAATTTCAGTGATGTGATTTGAGTAGATATTTCGCATCGTTGTTTTTCACAATAGTTAAAACAATATTTCCAATCAAGGAAAAGAGGAACGTACATCATGCAGATCTTCCCATTTTGCATTCGTTCTGTCAAATGACAAGAGGCTGAATGGCCACTAGAGAGAAGCTCCATTGGAGAAAAGATCAAGTTGTGATCTGCAATGCCTAGAGAGCAGCCAATATTAACTGTATTTTGAAGTGTTGTTGAGGAAAAGACCAAGAGAGTTTGGAAGTTCAGTTATGATTGTCTGGTATTCTAGTAGGTGAATGAACAAGTTATGTAAAGTCAGTAGTAAGAGCAGAAGCCTTACTACTTCTACCTCTGGTCTGTACAAATGGAAAGTTGAAGGCAGATGAAGTAGTAAACATTAAAATCAATAAGAAAAATTAGTTCACTGTTAGGAAACTTAGATTGGAGAACATCTACCTTCAATAGAAGCTTGATTTTCTTTACATATTGCTCAGTAGATAACAGCATGTGAAAGAAAATCAAAGTTCTCAGTGATTTGTCAAATTAGGAGAGTGACAGAAGAAACAAATGAATTTGACAGAACAGGGTCAAGAGATTTTGAGTCAAAGCAGATCAAGAATAGATTCCAGATTAGGAAGGTCTGACAAGCAATATCGGAATGGACACATGCACAAGTACCATCTTTAAAGCAGGATTACAGAAAATAATTAGAACAAATGAGATGAATGGTGGTTGAGGAAAGATTAAACAGGTACTGAGATTCCATCCCTTTTCCACACTCCCACTGGAAACCAAAGAAAGAAAGAATCTAAAAAGTTGCCCACCAATGCAACCAACGTTACATTGGCAAGGGGTTAAAAAAAAAAAAATCAATCAATCCAGGATGACAGTACACTAGCTATTTATGTTCAAAGGTATCTCTTAAGTTTTATGGAGTGTCATATTGTCTGTAATTAACAAATGAAAGAGCAACAGAATTCTCGGAAGTTATTTGTATTTTTAATTTATAGACAATGTCTTCTCTCGCTTGTTGTCATTCGTTGGAGTTCTGATGTAATTTGTTGAAGGGTTTGGAGCTCTAAGACTAAGGATGCCAGGTATGTAGAATCACTAATAGTTTGCCTCTGAGGGTAGAATTCATTTTGTGATTTTAGTATTCATTTAAATTCAAGGAGAGTGTTAGTGAAGAAAAGTCCTGCATGCACATATTGAGGTAATTCCTCTCATTATTTTGAAAATTGTCTGTAATTGCATGGATTCATCAGTTGGTTTTATGTTTTGACAAAAAATATCCGAGTTTCTGGAAGAAAAACTGTACAACCCTCTACTGATACTGAATAATTCAGCCACACTATGTTCATAAAAGCTTCAAGAAGTGGTCTTTACTTCTATCTTAGTTTTCCTCCCCTACGTGCCTGCAAACTCCAGTGATAGCCAGCCAATCATTAACCTGTTTAATTTGTCTCCAGCCTCAAAAGATTGGAATAATTTTTATACTAATTTTCACAATGTGAGCAAGGAGTCACAGGCAGCATTTGCACATTTTCCCTTTCCTGGAAATGGGTTTTTCAACCAGGAAATTACATGGAATTTACAAAGACATGCCACTATTTACCCAATAATGCATTGTTTACTTATGTAGACTATACATTTTGGGTTCACAGTGGCATTTTGCATGATTATTTACAGTATATTTCATAGCTTTCATTGAACTTCAATATGAACACACACACACACACTCTGCTTTATGATAGCATATGTAAAGTCTTGAAAGATATACTTCACTGTCTGAAGCTTGCTCTTGAACTTCAGATTCATACTGAGTAGAGCTGAAATGAAAATAGACAAATTCACCTCAGAGTACATTCACATCATTTATACTTTTAAGAAATCATTATTAACAAGTATGCAAGAATATAAAAATTACATTTTATCCTTTAATTTTAAACTTTTTATATATGACAATTTTCTAGATGGTAAATTTTGATTCATATATACCGATGATTAATTTTTGTAAAAGAATAAGAGAAGTTTACCTCAATATGATACGTAGAACACTTCCATGTATCATATTGAGATAAACTTCTCTTATTCTTTTACAAATATCGAAATCAATGTAGAACGTATTGAGCATCATAGCTCTGGTTCTGTTTCTTATATAAAAAATATATAAGAAACAGAAATATGTTAATATATGTATTAAACTATGCAAAAGATAATGCAAAATCATTTGCATTATTAGTGATGAAATATTTACTTTTAAAAACAAAAGTGTGGAAGATCAGACAAAGACAGGAACTTTTACTATATGTTATATGACCTAAGTGGTGTTGTACTTAATTTACTTTCTGTAACAGACATATTATCGGTAAACTTTGCTTTTTATTGTAATCCCTCTTGTCACATTCGGTTTTCATTGTCATTTTTTTACAGTGTGATTTTTTTTTTTTTTATAAAGTGCAATATAGTAAGCATTTCAGTAAAATTCTGACCAAATGTAGTATCCTAACAATTTATAAACACCATGCATTCCTGAAAGTTCATAAATTGAGAGTCACTTTGCCATAGATGTAATGGTATAACAAGAGGCAATTCAAAAAATAAAATGTTTACTCCAAAAAATGTAGGACAACTGGAATAACCCTATGGTTTATGTATGTTATGTTATAACAACAAAATTTAAAAGTTTTTTAGTAATAAGAGTTTAAAATAATCTTTACTGCAAGATGCAGTACAGATGGATTGCATTTGAGGAGTTATATTTTATTAACTGAAAAGTACCCAAGTACTTGTCAGTTAATAAAATATAAGAGTACACAAGAATGTTTTTGTTTATCAAAAAAAAAATCACAGCACTGCATGTAGCATATTGCTTTGCAGTTCTGTGTAAATGGTTATTACTGTTTAATTTAAACAGAAACAATTGTTTTTCTTTTTTGAAATGAATAAAATGAGTAAAGTATTTCTATTTTACTCGTTTTAAATGGAATGGGGATGCTTCATGAGGTCGCAGAAAAGTTTGTATGATCACGTTATTGTTATAGGGTTTTTAGTTGCAATATTGCACTGTATATACAGGGCCATATTGCACTGTATATACCATCTTTAAATTGCATGTGTTTTGTATTATTATTATGTTAGGGTCACTCGGTAATTTCCTACATATACTTGTATTTGTGTCTGTAAATTGTATGTGTTCTCTGGTCAATTTGCCTGTTTTGCTGGATGAAAAAACCTCAGTTTCTGGGGGAAAAACATTGCTGTCTACCTGAGACCGACTAACTCAGTCAGGGAGTGAAAAAAAGCCCATCAAAGTTTTTCGCATCATTGACGGCATTCGAACCTGGGCCTTTTCCACCAGGTGTGGGGAGGATAGTGACAATATTACTGTGCTACCTGCTCAGAGACCATGTAGTCTGTAGTCTGCTGAATGGAAAACCCGAGTTTCTGGGAGAAAAAAAAACCACGATACCATTGCTACAAATGTTCAAAGATGTTAAATAAGATTAACTCAGCCACATGAAAAAGATCTACAAAAATTCCTCCCATCATTGATGGGATTCGAATTCAGGTCTTTTCCTCCTGGTGTGGGGGAGGGTAATGATT
Source organism: Mastigoproctus giganteus (assembly GCF_048544385.1). Lineage (NCBI taxonomy): Eukaryota > Metazoa > Arthropoda > Arachnida > Uropygi > Thelyphonidae > Mastigoproctus > Mastigoproctus giganteus. Next base: position 219,396,056 of record NC_143580.1, read on the forward strand.
ATACCAAATGTGATAACCACGAGGGCATATGATGAAGATTCAAGTTCGTAAATCAAATGTCTCCAGTGCCAAAGATGTTCATAAATTGGACGTTCGTAAAATAGGGATGGCCATATAGGGTCAGAGGAGGTCTTCAACTGAAAGATATGGCACTTGCCATTAAAGATGTTTCCATGTATTGCTTTTTAAGTGTCCCAAATGTGAACACTATTTCACCTACTGAAGTTGTTCTTATCAGAACAACTTCAGTAATTTTTGTAGATATAGCAAATGGTAAATAAATTTAAAAATTTTGTTGAAACAAATTTGAAATAAATAAATTCACAAGTATTAATAACATGGAAGAAACAGTATTCTGTGTGTATTTTTGTTATGTTCTGAAACAGGTTTGAATTTTTATGAAAGTTGAGTTTTGAAATTAAAGAAACTCAAGAAATCTCTAAACAATAAAATTTCTCTACATTTGACGTGTTGGTAAACATTTCAAACCTTCAGTTAGTGTTTATATATGTGATATTAAATTAATGCTAATTTCCTATGGATATGCAAAAGGTTAAGGATTACTACAATTTTAACTATAAAACAGTATGAAAATAATAGAAATTATGGGTAGAAGCTAAATGACAACAGGATTTCAGAATGTATTTTTAGATGAGACAAAGTAGCACAGCATGTCTATATATTTCATTTGTGCAGATATGTCTGTATTTCATTCTCTTGCCGGGGGTGGGGGGAAGAAGGTTGGTCTCCCATCTCTAATAAAATATAATTGAAAGCAGCAGCTAAAATTATTTAACATTCTGTTTTGTTGAACTTTTCTTTAATTTTTTTTTGGCTGGGGATATATAAACTTGCTTCCTTGCACCATTTTGTTTGCATCTATATTCAAATAGATGCAAACAAAATGGTGCAAGGAAGCAAGTTTATATATCCCCAGCCAAACAATAACTGTTTGAATATAGATCTTCCTTGCACATATATTCAGATGATAAATATTTGAATACAGAAAATAAATTGAACTTTCCAAATGGACTAAATTTCTCCCTTTCAGGGTATTTTACTTATACGTACATACATGTTAATTTTGATATGCATAATTTTCAACAGTGTAAAATATGTCTCACAATTTGATGTCAAATTTAATTTTTGAAATGTTTATCAAACATATATTCAGACTTGGACAAAAATGCAGTCGAAAAGGAATTTTAAAAAAATTACTTACTGACAGTCCAATGGGCAGTTTTGTTGACAATCTTCAACAGTAATGTTAGCCATGCATCTTTCTTCCTCTTAAAATATAAAAATATAAGTACTTAAATCAAAATGTTTCTATATAGAGCATCTGAAAAGTCACCATACATCCATCTGTCTTTTCATATATTTAATGTATAAAAATCTAAAAATACTATGTAAACATCTTGCATTCTATCCAACACAGCAACGACAATTTTGTCTTTAGGTCTTCCTACAACTGATGTTGGCCTGGACCTAAAGGAAAAATTGTACTGTACCAGGCTTGTCATGGATCAGGGCTGCAAAGTGTAATAACCACCAGAACTTGGTTGCTTATAATAAGCCTTGAGGTAACTAAGGCCACAAAGTATAAGCATATTATGCAAGTATATTGCGAGTGTTCAATAATTTGCTTGCTGGATGAAAAATCAGTTTTTGGAATAAAACTCTATACAAACACTATACTTCATCTGCAAACATTGCTGTAGTGGATTTGGTCATCACCAAAGGATTTGATGATGCATGTAGCTATGCTTCTATTACAGGTGCCCAATAGATATGTTGAATGTGTAGATGAAAAGGTATATGATGACCTTGGTTGCTCTACCCTTTATTCAAAGTAGTTGCTGCTCTCACTCTACAATACTCTGGTTTATTATAAGAATTATCAGAAGCATAACTAGGAATTTTGATGCCTGTTGCCAAATATCAGAGATGTGCCTTTGTTTTCATTAATTAAGTTATGTAATAATATTCCTATAGTGACATTATGCATAGATAAACCGTGTTGTTTGAAGATAACAAAGCACTCAGAACTACGTTAGTATTATTAAGTTGGTTTCCAAATTGGATATATGTACATGATGGGGTCAAATGTTTTGTGGTATTTTCTTACCACTTCTTCAGTGACTGCAAAGACAGTAACTAAAGGTTATTATGGAATTCTCACTACAAGGTGGTTCGGTGGACAAAAGTCTAAGCGATTATCTTTATTGTCTTGATCCCTGGGTTGACTTGTGCTGCCCTAAGGTTATGTTACTGCAGGTATTGGCTTAATGGGTAATAGGGGATACATATTTAAGGATATGTGATAAAAATTAAATAAATAGAAATAAAAATTATTTTAATTAAAATGGAATAGAATAAGACAAAATTAAATAAATAAAAGAAGTTTAAACTTATTTTTAATTTGCGTGAAGTCTATTCTTAAAGATGTGTATTTGGCTATTTTTTTTATCTGAATTCCTTTGTTGCAGTTAATGTTATCTGTGACTCCTATTAAAAAGGCTTCTTTACAGAGACTACAGTTACTATTAGCCATATGGTGCAAGGAAGCCTGAGGCTTATGCTACACCAGCCAAAAAAAATTTCTGAGTTACCCTGAGAGAGAGAGAGAGAGAGAGAGTGCAGTAGAAGGAAATCACCAAGAAAGAGAAGAATGATGTTATCCAGCTCAAGACTCTGTGTGTGCCAAGCCCATACTCACCAAATGTGAGCCCCTGGGGTTAGATGGTATCTCTCTGTGGCCAGTGTTCGAATTAGATCTGTCTGATTTACTAAAACTTTTAATTCTACTGAAAAATTTTAAGAATTCCATAATAATAATAATAATAACCTTAGTTACCATCTTTGCAATCACTGAAGTGGTAAGAAAATACCACTAAACATTTGACTCCATTATTATTTCCGTATTTACAATTCAAAAATAAACAATAATACAGGTCGATCATCGCTAATCCGGCTACTGGTAATCCAGTCGACCACTAATTTGAACATAATTTCCGTGAATGTAATTTCAAATTTCCTGGGTCGGAGCACCGATCTGCCACTACTGCTTTGGTGGTGTTGGTTGCAGTATCAACTGTTGGCACGAACTCGTAAACACTGGAAAGCCATTCCCACTTGTTTTTCTGCATTTATTATTATTATTATAACCTCACATTTAGCCACAGCCATGGTTCCAATGCATAAAGGAAGTGCCTCTCGTGGTGTAAAGCGCAAACACTGTATATTGTCCATAATAGACAAAGTTGAACTGAAAAAACTCGACAGCGGTGTGTCCTGTGAGAAGTTTAACTTTGCTTATTTGTAAATTCCAGAAATTTCTCTCAGTTCCTCTTATTTTAGTAATTTTCTTTTAGCCATTATTTTTTAGATTTTTTTTTTTTTTTTTTTTTTTTACCTCACACTTGTACAAACTTGCAGAAAAACACAACACAATATGATGGATAATACAGCGTTCTAATGAACTTGTTTTCACAAAATCTCTAACAATACTGATAAACCCAGGATCCTGAGCTGGATATCATCATTCTTCTCTTTCTTGGTGATTTCCTCTCTACTTCTGACTCTTTCTCTCTCTCAGGGTGATTCAGAATTTTTTTTTTTTTGGCTGGTGCAGCGTAAGCCTCAAGCTTCCTTGTACAATATAGCTAATAATAATAATAACAACTTATTGCAACATTTGAAATTTTTTTTTATTGCAATTAGTTTTATTGTAGCGCTTGCCGCACGTGCAATAAACTAATCACAAACGACCTTCATATGTATGCTGTAATAGTGTCACACACGTGGCCAACACGGCTTCTCAAGAAATATAGTAACCTAATGGGCCACATATATACAACATAAAAAAAAAGTCTCTTTTTTTATATTTTAAGTGAAAAAACAATGCTAACATTACAATATTTATTTTAGAATTACTAATCAAATTATTTGCTAAATATTTTTTGGCCCCTGGGGAATTTTTTCTTAAACTAGCTTGGCAGTCAACGTGTTAAAGTTTGGAGGTGGTTAGCTGTTGGGTAAACTGTATGTGCTAAAATAACCACCAGTGATCTGGCAAGCTCACTAATCTGGCACCCCACAGGTCCCAACGCTGCTGGATTAGTGATGGTCGACCTGTACTAACACAGATTTTGAGCTTCAATATCTTCAAACAATGTTGTAATATTAATTTCTAAATTAATTATATTAATTAAATTCTAAAAATCTTATTACATTATTATCTATAAAATGGTACTTTTATATAAAAGCAAGAGGTTCTTATAATAATTGAGTTAGATAATAATGACTGTAATTTTTTTTTAAAAATAAATTATGGTTATTCTAAGTATTTGACTTAGTTTGGCATCTATGATGCCAAACTGAGTTAAATACTTAGTGGGGTCATATTCATCATACCCTAGTTACACCTCTGTTATTATTATTATAAACTCAGTTGAATTTAGGTGATTTATAGAATCTCTTAAAGTACTGTATAAGAATTAGACTAATGGGAGAAATAGCATAAAGGCTTAATTTTCGGTACTCACCTCAGTTGATCTGCTTTGTTATATGATGTTAAAGTGGAATAGGATTAAAACTGATTAAGAAATTTGGTTAAAATTAACGTGATCAAAAGTAGCCCAGGAAGAATAAGTGCACATCTTATTCCTGGTTGTCTTGTATAAAATATTAAAGTGAAGATTAAATGCAGCCAATAGTTGTAATGAGAGACTTTCGTATAGATGTCTTTGGTTGGCAATGATAGTGCTAAGGAGAATTATGTATTTAAAGAGTCCTGATTTTCCTTAATGCATTGTGAAACACATGGGAACCTCAAGCGTGACAGGTTCCAGGCTGGTGAAAGGTTTGTCAGAAGTTGTGTGTTCAAAACATTAAGATTAGTATAGTGGCAACACCATTCTATAACGAGTGCTTCATGCAGAAAGATTTTGTAATTGGATTTTAAAGTAATAATAGGAATGGTTGAATCGATTAGAAGGTTGTGGTTATGGAGGTGAATGTGTTGAGTGAGTTCAGTGTTGGCGTGATCAGTTTTGAAACTATTATAGTGGTAGTATGTGCATGTGTCGATCTGCCAACCCGCACTGGACCAACATGGCAGATTATGGTCCATTTCCCTCAGCATGAATTGTTGAAGTGGCTTCCATCCTGCAGTGGGTTGATAATGGCTGCACTTTACTTTTTTTTTTTTTTACTTTATGTGCATGTGTTGGAATTCTTCATTGTACTGTATTTTGCAGATGTGCTTCTGATATAGCATGCATTGCATCCTGGTTGACATTTAATTAGATAAACAATATTATTGATGTCACTTATAGGGCAATGGTGTGTTTCTTTATAGCATTAAACATAGATCCTAATTTATTATATGAAGAAAATGTTAGTTATATCAGTGTTGGCAAATATTTGACGAAGTTGTTGAGCGAGTCTATAGTGGAAAGGGAGGAGGACACATTTATTTTGTTTGTCATCACGGTTTGCGCTGTGTGGATTATTAATTCTGTGTTCGGCAATGGAAATTACATGATGAATTAGTTGTAAGGGATTTTTATCTAGCAGTAAACGTCTCTGTGAGATATTGGAGTTCTGTGAGTAGATAGTCATGTGAAGAACAGTATTTTATGGCATTGTGGATCTGATTATAAAGGACAGATTTTTTAATACTAAGTGAGTGGTGTGATCGGAAATATAGGTATTTCTCTGTGTTTGTTTCTTTTCTATAGATTTTAGTTCCCAATTTTGTATCTGTTTTATATATTGTGAGGTTAAGGAAATTAATTTTATTGTCTTTTTCTATTTCAAGAGTGTATTTAAGCCTGTCGTGAATAGTGTTGAACTTAACAAATAGATTGTCAGTGGAAGATTTATCTCCCATTAACAATACGTCATCAGCATAGTGCATGTAGAGTTTAATATCAGTGGGAAATGGTTGAAGTATTTGATTCTCAATAGTGGCTAAATAGATTTAGGATAAGGGGGCAGAGGTTCCTACTTCTATGGGGAGACCAAATATTTTTTCGAATATTTGGTCTCGAAATCGGAAATGTCTGGCATCAAGCAAAGTCGAGGCAAGTTCTAAAATGCTATTTATACTAAGGGAAGTGTGTTTGATTAAACTATCATCATCAGCTAGGAGTTCTCGTAAAGAATTTAATTGTACATTAGTGTATAGGGAAATGATGTCGAAAGAGGCTAGAAAAAACTCCACTACAATTCCTTCAGAAATTGTAGTGGAGTTTCTGCATTCAAAAGCCTGGTTGGTGTTGCAAACTCTAAATTTTGAGAATCTTGTGAAGGGTGATATAATTTTTACCAAAAAGGTGGAAAGATTGGCGAAGGCAGATTTTCTGAAGGAAACAATTGGTCATAAGGGGTGGTTGGGTTTATGTAATTTTACGATACCGAACATGTGAGTAAGGATGTTGCTACGGATCCCAATTTGTTGTAGAGTGTGGAGATTAATTTCCTTGTTTGATCTTAGTCTCCTTAAAATAAGGTCCAGTTTATGTTTTGATCTGGAAATGTTATATGTGCTGTCAATTTTGTAGGTGTCCGTGTCATAAAGAATGAGTCGCATTTTGTTGATGTATGTTTTTGTCTAAAATGGCAATAGTATCACCTTTATCAGCTTTCTGTATAATAATGTTAGAGTTTTTCAATAATTTTTGTAAATTTAATAGTTGTTGCTTCGTCATATTAGGTTGTGATACTAGTCGGGTATTGATAAGGTTGTTGGTCTCGTTTATGATTCGCCATTTGTCCAGGTGGTTATTTAATTTTGTTTGTAACTCAATGATGCATTCTTTAATGGGATAATGTTGGTTGTTTACTGCAAAATTGAACCCATATTCAAGACTGGATAATTCAGCTGGGGTAATTGGTTGTGATGAAATATCGATGATAGACGGTTGTTTAAGGGTGTATGTTTTTTGTGTGTTCCATTTTTTTGAGTATCTTTCCGTCACGGCGTTTAGAGTTGCATTTATGCGTATATTATTAAGATCGACAAATTCAGACCATGCCTGGGTTGACATGCACCTTTTTAGTCTAAATTTATGATAATGTATTTGATATAACCCTTGGCACCACCATGCCGTGACGGGATTAATTGTATGTATATCATGCTGCAATTAAAGATTCTATTCTATATAAAAGTTTATATTTATTACAGAACCTTTTATGTAATTCTTCACGGATGATTGAGATTGATGTACAAAACATCATATAACAATGCATGCTGTGCGGGTATTTTTTTACAGATATTCTTGGAGAATATGAGGGCGAATTTAGGAATAATATCATGCATGAGACATTTTTGTAAGAATGATATGTGAAGTTTGCTTGTAAAATATTTTGTGAGGATCTTGGTATAATGTGATTTCATGCCAAGAGTGTATGAATCCATTAGGGAACAGGTTGAAAGGACAGATTGTGTAGGTAAGGTGGATGATATAAATAGCATTAAAATATCTTAAATAGTAACGATTTAGGTGATTGATAGAATAGCATAAAGGCTTAATTTTTGGTACTCACCTCAATTGATCTGCTTTGTTATATGATGTTAAAAAATCTGTCCTTTATAATCAGATCCACAATGCCATAAAATATTGTTCTTCACATGACTATCTACTCACAGAACTCCAATATCTCACAAAGAAGTTTACTGCTAGACAATATCCCTTACAACTAATTTATCATGTAATTTCCATTGCCGAACACAGAATTAATAATCCACACAACACAAACCATGATAACAAACAAAATACACGTGTCGTTCTCCCTTTCTACCATAGACTCGCTTGACAACTTCATCAAATATTTGCCAACACTGATATAACTGTAACATTTTCTTCATATAATAAATTAGGATCTATGTTTAACGCCTATAAAGAAACACACCATTACCCTATAAGTGCCATCAATAATATTGCTTATCTAATTAAATGTCAACCAGGATGCAACGCATGCTATATGGGAAGCACATCCACAAAATACGGTATAATAAAGACTTCCAACACATGTGCATACTACCACTATAATAGTTTCAAAACTGAACTCACTCAACACGTTAACCTCCATAACCACAACCCTCTAATCGATTCAGCCGTGCCTATTATTACTTTAAAATCCAATTACAAAATCTTTCTATATGAAGCACTATATTCAATATTTCTTAGTAAATTAATAAGAGGAGTTTACTAATATTATTATCAACGTAGAACATATTGAGTATTACAGCTCTGATTCATACTATCTATTCAATATTTCTATATTGAGGTTCCCACATATTTCATAATGCATCAAGGGAAATCAGAACTGTTTAAATATGTAATTCTCCTTACATCTATCATTGCCAACCGAAGATGTCTATACGAAAGTCTCTCGTTACGACTATTGGCCGCATTTAACCTTCACTTTAATATTTTATACAAGACAACCAGGAATAAGATGTGCACTTCTTCTTCCCGGGCTACTTTTAATCACAGATCTTTTAATGTTTCTATCTCTATTCATTAATTTTAACAAAATTTCTTAATTAGTTTTAATCCTATTCCACTTTAACATCATATAACAAAGCAGATAAACTGGGGTGAGTACTGAAAATTAAGCCTTTATGCTATTTCTCCCATTAGTCAAACTCGGTTGAATTATTTCATATTAGACAGAGAGAGAGAGAGAGAGAGAGAGAGAGAGACTTCCCTGTTCTATATCTTTAATTTAGAAGATTTTTATTCCAAATCTTTAATTTTGAATCTAGAAGATATTTATAAGATAATTTAAAACTTGTTGTGAAGGTACACTCTTACTTCTCAGATGCAGATAAAGGGAATGATATATCATTCCTTTTGTCTGTATTCGAGCACTAAAATTATATCTGCACATCAGCGCCATATAAGTTTAAGTTGTTTAGTCATCTTGTAAATATGTAAATTTTGCAAAAAACTTATTACCAGCTACCATTGAAAGATTAATTTTTAATGTAAGTTATTCCAAATTTAAAATTAAAACATGCATTTAAATATCCTTCAGTTCTCACACAATTAAAAATTACTGATCATTATACTTAACAGTGGATATATCAAAGGGTTCTCTGACAGCAGTATTGTTTGTTAACACACAAAATTAACTACAATTTGGTGAATATGCCACTTTTTGGATATTTTATTTACAATTATGGTAGCACAAACTGTTTTGTGACTCCTCAGAAATATCTTGTGACCTGCAAAAAAAATCATGACCAGGTATAGTGGTTTCGGTTTGAAAGCTGGGTATGGGGGAATGACATACACTTAAAAAAAATAGCTGTTTCTTCTCCACTGGAGCTTTTTATTTAAATTGCATAGTGCAATGCCAAACCGAAACCACTATACCTGGAGGCAGTTTGTGAAGTGCCTCCACAATACAAGATCAATGCACTTACTTGGTTAGTTATGTATGTTGAGGTTATGCCCTGCTTGTACAGTTACATTTTATAGTTTTTTCATAGCATAAGACTTTTGCCTAAATTTTTGAGTTTTTAAGAAATAGCATAAGAGCTTACCTGCTAATTTGCAGGTTCTCCCATTTTGCGGATAAAGGATATCACCTCGAGTGCAATTGCATGCTTTCATCGTCTTATGGAGTATACAGAAGTGGACACACATCTGTAAATAATAATAAGGAAAAGGTTCATTGTGTAAGAGATAATTACATTCAGAGATAATTACAAAATATCCATAAAAGTATGGATCTTTGATATACAGGGAACCATGGTTGAGCACCTGAGCCTTGGCACTATTTTGATGTTAAGGTGCTTGAATATACTGCACCTCAGTATCGTATAAATACTTACTTTACTTTATCTGTTGTTGTTGTTATTTGGTTTTTTAGGAGCATTAGCAACTAAGGCCATATTTCTCCGGGAATATGGGGTGGTCATTCCCTGACCTTTCCGCACCCTCCGTATTTGGTGGTGACGGGCTCAAACCCTGGTCTAATCAAGAAGCGTGTGCTACGCACTGCTGCTCCTTCCCACCTGGCTACGGAGGCGCCACTTTATCTGTGCTGTTTGTCCTGGATAGGAGTCAGTGACATGGATGGAAAGCTTCAACTTAGTACAGTTGGCACAGTCTACTGGATTAAGCCCTAGTTCCTGCATATCTTGCAGCGCTCTGCTCTTGATTGTCATCTTCGGCCTGCCTCTCCCCCCTTTGACTTGGAACTTGGTAGCTAAGCACATGCTTGGTAATGTGGGTAAACTTGCAGTGCTGGGCATGCCCCACCATCTAAGTCTGTTCTCCCTAATCTTCAAGTTGATGGGTGCAGTTTTAATCTCCTGTCTCACATCTTCATTTCACCTTTTATCTCTCAGGGTTCTTCCCAAACTCCACCTTAGCATTCTCAGTTCTGCTGACATTAAAGCTTGTTCTTCTTTTCTTCTGACAGCCTAGCATTCAAAGCCATATAACATACATAGCCTTACCACCTGTTTGTAAACAGGTGTTTACATCTCAGTATTGTATAAATCTTAATTGGATTTCCATGATGATGCAATTCATTCCCCACAGTGAATGTGAAGACTTTTAAAGGGATTTTCAAGAAGCGGCTTGAGTTGGTTATCTTGAACAGAAATGTTTTTTTTTTTTTTTATTATTTTATCTTTTCCCTACTGATAATTTGAGTTTTTCAGCCTATTTGGTTTTCTACTTGTTTAGAGGGGTGCAAGTTCAAATTCTGTTGGAGACTGGGTGTATGTTTAAAAATGCCACCAAGGCAGATTACAAGAAATCTTTGGCAAAGGACTCTTTCTTTCTTTCTTTACTTATGTAAGTTCTGTACATATGTAGAAGAAAGAGGATGAATCAGAGTGGTCCACTTAACATAGATGGCTTGATTATTGATGATCCTGCTCAAGTAGCTGATAAACTGAATGAGTATTTTGCACACACAAGGAGGGGAATGCCATAAGTTTATCAAACTCTAACAGGGAGCTAAGTGATTTTGTAATAACTGAGAGCAAAGTGGAGGAGAAATTGTTGAAGTTAAACAATTAAATTAAATTAATTTATTTTATTTAATTTTAATAGTAAAACAAATAAGGAAGGCACCTGGGGTGGATGGGATCTATCCAGTTATATTAAAGGAGGCAGCAAAGGAAGTAAGCAAACCCATAGCCATAATTATGAGAGCTTCCTTTGACTCAGGAGAGGTCCCCATGGACTGGAGGTGTGCAAATGTATCACCAATTCACAAAGGGGGTTCAAAGTGTGACAGAAATAAGTATAGACCTGTTAGTTTAACTTCTGTTTCGGGGGAAAATAATGAAGTCACTGGTTAAAGAGGTGGTACAGGATTACCTAGACAAAACAGCAGTAATAATTCAGATACAGCATAGGTTTGTTAATGGGGGAAGTCTTGTCTGACCAATTTGATTGGATGCTACGATGTGGTCACAAAGGAACTGGATGCAAAAAATAATTTTGAAATTATATACTTAGATTTCAGGAAATTGTTTGATACTGTTGCACATGGAAGACTGCTGACAAATTGGAGCAGAATGGTATTAAGGGTAAGTTACTGCAATGGTTGAGTGGGAGATGGCAGAGGGTGGTAATAAATGGACACTGCTATAAGTGGACTAATGTTATTAGCGGAGTCTCCCAGGGTTTGGTGCTGGGCCCATTGTTGTTTTTTGTATTTATCAATGATATCGATGAAGGTATATATCAAGGTTAATGTCCAAGTTTGCAGACGATACAAAGGTTGACAAGGTTTTCAATGATACTAAACACAGTATGCTACTGTAACAGGATCTAGAGAAGTGGCAGCTGAAGTTTAACATTGACAAATGCAAAGTACTCCATATGGGTAGCAGTAACCCAAGAGAAACGTACCAAGTGTGTAGTACGACACTCAGGGAGGTGGAGAAATGAAAAAGACCTGGGGGTAATTGTGCAGTCAGATATGAAGTTCTCTGAGCAGTGCAGACGAGCAGCCAGAGCAGGTCATAGAGTTTTGTCAATGATATATAGGAATTTTGCTAGCAGAGACAAGGAGATGATTATTCCTTTGTATAAGGAAATGTTGATATAAGTTTGTATAAGTTTGTCACACCTTGAGTACTGTATACAGGTCTGGAGGCCTCATTTTAGGAAGGATGTAGAGTTGCTTAGAATGAGTACAGAGAAGGGCAACAAGATTGGTGAGAGGAACAAAGGGGTGCATTTACGAAGAAAGGCTTAAGTCCTGCAAGTTGCAGCATCTGGAGACTAGGCACCTGCGAGGTGATCTGATAGAGGTGTATAAGGCCTTGAATGGTATGAGCAGGCTCAATGCTGATGGGATACTTCTGCTTGCTCAGATTAAGAACTTGAGGGGAGCATAGATTCAAACTGAGGAAAGACAGTTGTAGAATAGATGTGCGGAAGTTTGCCTTTATCCAGCGGGTGGTTGATTGTTGGAACAGACTTCCATCTGTTGTTGTGGAAGTTGATAGCTTAAATAAATTTAAGGCTGAACTAGACAAACATTTGGAGTGACCGGATGGGTGAAGTGGGAATGGTTTTTTTTTTTTTTTTTTGGCTGATGTTTAGTTTGCTTTCTTTCATCATATGCCTCAACTAATGCTAATGCTAACATATGGGCTGCAGTTAGCCAATTTCAAGCAGTGGAAGCAGGGCTATACCCTGTAAGTATTTTGTATTTATCAGCCCACATAACATGCAAATTGGCAAGCAACCACATCTGTGAAGATGATACATGATAAAAAATTACATCTGCCACGTGAAATGTACTCTGACCAATGTAACCTGCTCTTAAAACCCTATCCACAAAACAAACAGCTAACAAGCTGAATATACACTTGTACAGATATATTATACAACAAAGATTACAACTAGTACCACATAAACTGGCACAGTATGAGCAAAGTAGCAGGCACCAAGAAATCCTTAACTGACCAACCAGCTCATGTTTTTCATTTTGCAAAACAAGCAGAGTGATAATAGAAAATGTATGTTATATAGAAATGATATGCTGGGATCTTGTGGGCTCAAGTTGCTTTGGTCCAAATCCTTGGAAGGATCTGTTCATCACATCCTTCCAACTTCCAAGGGTTTAGATTGTTGTCCTTTGACAACAGTGATAATGATGATGATATGGTTCTTCATGATAGTGATGATACTTTATGAAAAATTATTCCATTTGTGATGCATCAGAGAAAATATGTCCAGGGGCACATTTATAAATTTGCAAGCCCTACTCTAAATATCCATACACAGGCCATTAGACAAAATATTTATGCACAAATCTTAGGAAGTATCAATATATAGCCCCCTACAGGGGGAATTTAGGAAAAAATTTTCAAATAATTATGCCAATGATGTTAATTTGAATGTTAGCAGGGCTGTAGTGGAGGGTATATGCCGTATACCCTCTGGATTTTTTAGGTGAATAGCATATTCCTTCTGGTTTTTGAAAGACTTGAAAAAACAAATATTAAAATATTTACTGAAAATTAAAAAAATAAATTTATTAGAATTTGATTCTTAGGCAATACTTATAGTTTTATTATTTTTAATATATATATGTCATATATATAAGTAAGTAAATATGCCATGTATATAGACACAGGTATATGCCATATACCTTCTGGAATTCAATTAATAAGTAGTATGTTCTCTGCATATGTAACATTCACAGAGTATACCTTCTGCTAATTTTACGACTACAGCACTGTGTATTAGTAATCTCTATAAGAGATGTGATGGAAATATTCGGGGAGTAAACTAATACTTGGGAAACAATGGTGGATCTCCTTCAAAGTAGTCTTCTTGTGTACATTGGTGCTGATGCCTCTGCAATGTCTGGAAGCATTCCCAATACTTTTCTTTTGGAATCAGTAATAGCATCTGTGTTACATTCTGAATAATTTGGTCATTGTAAATCTGTGGCCTTTCAAGGGAGCTAAATCCAGTGAGTATGGTGGAGTGGGGAACCATACTGGAATGGTTTGCAAGAAATTCCTGAATGGAAAGTGCTGAGTGTGCGAGGACATTGTTACAGTGCAAGAACCCCTTGAAACCCAATTTTCTGGTCATTTTATCTGAACAGTGTCATAAAATCACCATAGAAATGTTTGTAGTGTTCCTGGTTCACTGTTCGACAATGCAGAACAAAAATTCAACAAGTGTGATCATCACATTTGATTGAGATTATCTTGGTTTTTTTTGGGTGCAGTTTCAAGATACAAAGCCATTCCCCAAACTTTTTAATGAAACCTATTTGATCAAAAAGTTTGAGAACTGGTTCTATTTGATCAAATAGAACCTCATAAATCTGGCAAGTTTGTAACTTAACCCTTACCATATTTATGTGCGTGATTTCAAAACATAACAGACATGATTTGGGAATTGTCATAGACTGCTGAATTATGGACAAGAGACAAATTATATAGCTGTCTTCATTGTCAAGGCATAAATTCAACCCTGAATATGTCAACATTAACCTTCCATTGTTAGTACAGCATCTAACAGGTGAGATTTTTTAAATTATTTTTTAAAAATTTGTAAATGAAATCAAACCTTCCTGTGTACCTTTGCTCACCAGTATTCCCTAATTGGTTATAGTGTTTTCTGTTTTCATTTAAATATACTATGAGTTATAAGGCATTTTTTTTGTGGCATTTAACAGATGCCAGCAAGCAAAAGTGTCTATATTTCTTCTAACTAATTCTCATTCCCACATGTGATCTGTGATATGCCAGAAACAGATGTGTAATCTTCTTGTCCAGCACTGATTTTGCCAGCTAAACATGAACAGTTGACAAAAATACATATGTTGTGTCCACTAATGCTAAATACTCACCTCTCTAGTTTGTGGTTTTTTCTTATCAGCAGTTTCTTTCCCTGATTTATTGACATTCTCTTTTTCACTGATTTGGAATAGTCTGTTGTAATCAGTACAATTAGTGTCATAGGGTGCAGGCAGTCTGTGAATTTCTTTCTGAAAGTAAACAGTTTCAAATAGACATTGTGGTCCAGGTAATAGCTCTCTGCCATTATTTATAAAGGACAGTATATAACAAATGGCCAGAAAAATAAAATATAATATAATATAATAATCATCAGCATTTTTATAAAAGTGGTGAACAGTATAATGCAAACATTTATCGAAAAAGTCCATGTGCTGTTGGGCCATTGTGTGTGGCTTGAACTGCACTGATACACCATGCCATGGAATCCACACATTTCCTTGTAATTTCCTTGGATATAACCAATGTTTTTGTCACACTAAGTAAAAAAGGCCTAGGTGTGAATCCTGTGAATGACGTGAGAAATTTTTATGGACTTCTTTCACAGTGTGGTTAGGTTAATGTCTCAGATGAGGGTAGCATGGTTTTCCTCCTATTTTTTGGGATGGATAACTCAGGTTTTTAATCCAGCAAAAAGGCAATCTACTGCATATCAGACTAAATTTACAGACACAAGTATGCTTCATATGGTATTTTGATTTTTCTATTGCCATATTGGCTGATGAAAGTAAGGGCAGCCCCCCCCCCACAAGCTGTAAGGCAAATTTTCTGTATTTTGAAAATATAGTAAACTGTTATAGTGCCCAAGCTTATAGTGATCTCCCACCTTTAATGCTGTTTTCTTCTGGCCACCATGGTTAATCCTATGAGGTGTCCTGCATTTTTAACATCTAAAGTGCTCCCATTTAAAACATCTACAGTGCTCTCATTTAAAACATCTGTGTGTAGATTTTCGACTTGCACTCAACCCTCTGCATGGGTAGCACAGTGGTATCGTCACTGTCCTCCACACATCAGGTGGAAAAGGACCTGGTTTCAATACCATTGATGATGCGAAGAACTTTTATTGGCTTTTTTTTCATTCCATGGCTGAGTTAGTCAGTGTCTGACATAGATATCAAGGTTCCCCCTTCCCTGGAACCTGGTGTTTTCATCAAGCAAAACAGGCAAATCAACTAGAGAACACACACAATTTTCAGACACAAATACACATGGGTAGTTGAAATTATATGTCCAGGTGACCCTAATAAAAATAGTTCAGTCTTTTTTTTCTTTACACTTTAACCATTATTTCATGAATACTGCAATAAAAAGAAGAAAAGAAAAGATGTTGTTGTTGTAAATAAGTTGTAGGAGCATCAGCTTTAGTAAGGCCATATTGCTACATATACTGTCTGTAAATTGTGTGTGTTCTGTGGTCAATTTTCTGTTTGCTGGATGAAAAAACCTGGGTTTCCAGGAGGAAAAAAACATTGTCCTTGCCTGAGACTGACTAACTCAGCCACAGAGTGAAAAAGGCCCATAACAATTCCTCACATAATCGACTAGACCGAAACTCAGGTCTTTTCCACCTGGTGTGGGAAGGACGACAATTCTGCCAACTGTGCTACCCACGATTACAGAAAGAAAACTAATAAATCAGTAATAGAAGAAGAGACTACAGTAGAGTCAGTGGAAGCAGTAATTAAAATAAATTTAATAAGTTTTAATATGACAAGGAGCTTGTGGGGTAACGAATCCCTTCCTCAGCAAGAAAGGTACATACATACAGAAATGCAAACATAACATAAAAACATTAGGAATGGAATAAATTATACTAAATATGCTGTGCGTGATCAGATGACTGGGAGAACAAGTACATGAGAAATATGAAAATATTTTTCATATTTCTAAATATTTTGGTAAATATTACTGATTCGAAATAGAATGGGCCTGTAGCACTGGTTTTCATGGTTTAGAAGAAGAGAATACAGCAGAGCCAGTGGAAGCAGTAATTAAAATAAATTTAATAAGTTTTAATACAACAAGTACCTTTTGGGGTAATGAACCCCTTCCTCAGCAAGAAAGGTATATACATACAGAAATGCAAACATAACATAAAAACGTTAGGAATGGAATAAATTATACTAAATATGCTCTGCATGATCAGACGACTGGGAGAGAGCATACATAAACGCAAGTGTGTGTGCAGTCATTCACTAGGCCAGATCAGGCAGTTGTTGTTGGTGTGTGGTGTGCATATGAGAATGCTGCCAGCATTTGTCGTGTTTCAAAACTACTGACTCCATAATTGGGTGTAGTCTTGTACCTCTGCTGCAATTTAAAACTTTGTGACAGCTGGATATATTTAGGGACTCTAACCATAGGCGGTGATAGTAGCGTCAAGATTGGTCGATCACCTCACTATCACACCTGTGGTAGAGGTCATGATGAATTGACCAAATATGTTCTGCGATTGCAGAGTATTCAGAGTCACCCAGGCAGATGGACCTGTCATGTTCCGCGAGGTGGTCCCGAAGACGTCTGGAGCTTTCCCCTACATAGCAGCTGCTATGTAGGGGAAAGCAGTGGCAAGTAATCTGGTATACAATACTGCTGTGTAAGAGAGGGGCGATGAGCATTTTTAATCTTGAGACCAGAGATTGTAGACTCCTACCAGGAAGTTTTATGCATTTCATGCAGTACTCACACAGGATCTTAGAAATCTGGTTTGAAATTCCCGAGTAATACAGAACATAAGCAGTAGGTACACTGTCATGAGGGGACAAGAGCCTTGGATGAGTTGCAAGCACCTGTCTAACACACGGACTGGATATCCACAATTGATGAAGTCAGCTTTTACTCTAAAAACCTCGGTGCACCTGGCTTCCTCTGAGCTGGAATGGCTCCAAGCTTGAGAGAGCAGCGTGCATGTAGTGCTGTTTAGATGACAAGGCCCATGGGCTGATCTGTCGTTTGTGAATTGCCTGCAGACCTAATTTCCCTAATTCCTCTAAGAGAATTCAGCAAGTAATTCGGTATCGTATACCGGATTACACGATTGTGGCAGCTGCTGTGTAGGGGAAAGCTCCAGATGTCTTCAGGACCACCTCGCAGAACATGACAGGTCCATCAGCCTGGGTGACTCTAAACACTGCAATTGCAGAACATTTTTGGTCAATTCATCATGACCTCTACCCCAGGTGCAATAGTGAGGTGATCGACCAATCTCGACACTACTATCACCGCCTATGGTTAGAGTTTCTAAATATATCCAGCTGTCACAAAGTTTTAAATTGCAACAGAGGTACAAGAACCAATTATGGAGTCAGTAGTTTTGAAACAACAAACACTGGCAGCATTCCCATATGCACACCTCAGCCGACCGGGCTAGCCGAGTGGGTAAAGTACCTGCCCGGCAACCCAAAGGTCGCGGGTTCGATTCCCGCCTCGGGCTTGGATCAAAGTACTGCAAAAACCTTGGGAGGTGCAATATGGCCACAGAAGCCGATGCGCCAACAACTACCAAATCAAAAAAAAAAAAAAAAAAAATGCACACCTCACACCAACAACAATCCCTGATCTGGCCTAGTAAATGACTGCACACACTTGCGCTCATATATGCTCTCTCCCAGTCATTTGATCATGCACAGCATATTTAGTATAATTTATTCCATTCCTAACGTGTTTATGTTATGTTTGCATTTCTGTATGTATGTACCTTTCTTGCTGAGGAAGGGGTTCGTTACCCCAAAAGGCACTTGTATTAAAACTTATTAAATTTATTTTAATTACTGCTTCCATTGGCTCTGCTGTATTTGCTTCTTCTAAACCATGAAAACCAGTGCCACAGGCCCATTCTCTTTCAAATCAGTAATATCTATCAAAATATTTAGAAATATGAAAATATGAAAAATAAACCCCAAAAGGAAGTTTTTGCTTATAATGCTTTTCCAGTCATCGTACTCTTCAGGGTCAGTCCTCTCAAGAGAACTATAATGGGAGTTTACTATATTTTAATTGACTGGTTATTTTAGCCAGTCAATTAAAATATTAGTCCTCTATGGAATTTACCACTTATTTGCATTGGAATGTGCTTGATAGGCTGCTAATTTCCATAATCTTTAGTATGGGCAATTCCAGATAAAAACCTGATTTAAATAACTATATAATAATAAAAAGGAATCAATAAGAGATTCTATAAGAGCCTACAATAAGCTACAATAATGCTTTTCCAGTCATCATACTCTTTGGGGTCAGTTCTCTCAAGAGAACTATAATGGGAGTTTACTATATTTTAATTGACTGGTTATTTTAGCTAGTCAATTAAAATATTAATCCTCTGTGTAATTTTGTTTATGTTCTGAAAGAGTTGATAGGAAATATTCTAATATTAAAAAAATGTTAAAATAGATTAACACGGAATGAAGTGAATGAAAATAAACAGTTCTAATACAAGGTTTTCACAGTTAATTTCCAGGCACGTTAAGTGCCAAGCAATTAAGGCTATGAGGCTGCTGTTATATCTAATCATCCAATGACTGAATGATGGAAAGGCATCTCACATTTAATAGAGAAACAATTCATGGAATTTGATAGATTTGGGCACACAGGTCTGTGCTGCGGTTCGTTATGGACTCCTGAACAAAGCAATAAAATTCGAGCAATTGATAATAATCCTGCCTTGCTTGATTGGATCATGACGAGCACGAGTCATAGTGTTTTGAGTGCAGTTCACAAACAAAGAGACAAGGCATGCAGTGGCAATCAACATGCTCTGTGAAACACAAAAAATTTCTCTCACAAAAGAAATTGGTTTCACCAGGTACAACAACCAGGACCGGATTTACCGAGATGCAAAGACACAGTTGCTTCAGGGCTTCAAAACAATTATTATTCTACTGCTGTTACTGTTGGTCCAGCGGTCCCTGCATCCTTATTTTTCGGTTGGACATATACTGTATGCATGATGATGCTAGGTCCTAAATCTACCTAAATTCGCATTGGGCATAATGAATAGAGGTACTATCCACAAGTTTTGGATCATTTGGTCAAGAGTTCACCAAGTAAAGCCACAGTTTCGTGAATAGGTACTTGTTGAAAAACATTGCTAGACCACATTCTGCGCTGATGAGTTTTTGGCAAAGTGTGAGACTAAACTAATCCATCCCTTCTTATTCCTGATTTATCTCATCGGTGACTATCTCTTGTTCTCAAAAATCAAATCCACGCTAAAAGGACGATGACTTGTTGGTGTAAAGATCATTAAATGATGTGTGACAAAGAGACTTATGGCACAGTTCAAATGCGTTTTTAAACAACAGCTCTTTCAAGTGATTTCACAAGGAAGAGGCTGATCAAGTTGATTACTTTGATAAATATTAAAAGTTTTAATCATTATCGCATCTAGTTTTCTTTAAATTGCCTCAATCTGGGGCTTAATTTTCAAATTTCACAATTAAATATACTTACCAGTGAAACATGAGCCATATATACCATTCCAGGTTTCACCATGAATCCATCTATGAAGGGGTTATAGTATGTAAAGGGTGAATGAATGGCAACTTGTCCACCAATTTCCCTATCAGGACGAAAATATTCATCACCTTCGAAATTGAGCTCCAGATGAAAAACTTCTCTGTTCCCTAGTTATAACATAAAAAAAAAAAAAAAAAAAAAAAAAAAGAGGTTAAACTTTAGTACACGGTACACACTTCGATCGGTCATGCCAAGGCATGGCGTGAGGTTCTGATCGGCAACCGTAGCTCCTTCTACCGGTACTAGAATTGGTAGAGATAATCCTGGAATGTGTTTAATAGTCTGCTAATTTCCGTATTCTTTAGTATACAGTGCCAAAGTATTAGGCCACTCGAATATTTAAATTCATATGCCGTGCTGTGCGTCTTATGTCCGTTAATCACGTGTGTGTTCTATGGTCGACTTGTCTGTTTTGCTGGACGAAAAACTGTGCTATCTACGCCTGAGACCGATTGACTGCGACAACTGACTAGAATCCTCCAAAATAGTGGCATAACATAACCTGACCTTTAGCTAGCCGCCATGATCCGATGCTACGGTAGTACCAGTCAAAATAGAAGTCCAGTAATAAAACAAAAAAAGGTCAGGTTATGTTATGTCACTATTCGGGAGGGATTCAAGCGAAAAACCGAATAAATACTAAACTAAAGTGGTTCCGTAATATTTAGTATACGGCACCCTTTATGTACGGCCACCTTAGCCGAGTTGTCAGGAGCGGGAGTGCAGTAGCACACGCTCTTTGAGTAGAACGGGGTTCAAGCCCCTGACTGCTAAATACGGTCGATCTGCCACTTGCACTGGACCAGCGTGGAAGATTATGGTCCATTCCCTCAACAGAAATTGTTGAGGAGGCTTCCATCCTGCAGTGGGTTGATAATGGCTGCCGTTTACCTTTATCTTTTTCTTTTTGCACCTTAAGTCAATATGTTCATTGTGTTTCTCGACTGAATCCCTCCCGATAGTGGCATAATATAACCTGACCTTTTTGACTAGCAGAAAGTGAAAGTCTAGTTAAAACAAAATGTCAAGTTACAGTGCCGGATTAAGGCACGGGTTAACAGGGCCCTTGCCCAGGGCACCATAGAGATAGCGGTAAATTACGCAGAGCATTGCTCTCGTGGATAACACAGTTGGTAGGATCCTCCCCACACTGGGTGGAAAAGACCTCAAGTCGTTCGAGTCCCTCGATGATGGGAGGTACTTTTTTGGGCGTTTTTCACACCATGGTTGAGTTAGTCGCTCAGAAGTTAGCATAGCTTTTTCTCCCAGAAAGGCGGGTTTTTCATCCAGAAAAACGACCTCGGAACATAATCAATGTAATATGGCCTTAGTCCTTGATGATCCTAAAATCCTACAACAAGCCATATTTTAGGATTTTAGGAGCATCAAGCCATGCCTCGGCACCATAGATCGAAGGGTATACTAAAGAATAACAAAAATGGAAGATGCTAAAACACCAATCCCGCACATTGACATATTTTACTAAAAAATAATGTAATTAAAATATTGAAAATAATTTAATATCGCTTTCTCTGATGATCTGTAAAGACAGAATAGCTATGAGGGTGCTAATATTAGTACACTGGTGTGCAAAACTTAAGGACCAACACTATTTCTAAAGGTTACAACCACAAAATCAAACGAAACAGCCTGTGCCGATTTGCATAACTGTGGCCATTCAGTAGAAAGCTGGTGCACATTCAAAAATTTGAATCGTGATGGGAGGGCTCACATAAATAGATAAAAGCAGCAGTTGGTGCAAATTACCGAATGGTGAGCACGATTGTTACAGACGTTCGATTGGTTTCATACAGTGCTACAGACAACGAAAAGGCTAGTAGACAACATCTGGATGACTGTACCCCGGGTCGAATAATTGGGAAGCTCGAGAAAGGTCCGACGTCTGCTGACGAGGCTAGTGGGATCCAGAAGTGTTCAAAGCCGATAAGTGGATTTTCTTATTTATTGATTTGAAATTATAGTTTTTCTAAAACTTTTGATTTAAATTTAGTAGTATAGCATTATTTTGTGATTTTCTAATTAATCTGGTGTATTTATTCTTTACTCGACCTTGTAATTGCATAAAAGTATCGGTAAGAGTATCAAATCCACGTGTTACAAGTTGCAACTACGCTGAACGAGAAATTTTTTAGCCATAATTAGCAGCTTTATTGACAAATTGTTACATCAAATTATTTTCTATAAGTAGCTTATGGACGTAGTGAGGATCCTTAGTTTATTCTGAATTGAGACAGCGAGATTTGGAAGTTAATTAATATTTCAGTGTCCATAGATTTACCGTTCGTAACTTGCACCTTTGTGATACGATACAACATTATATCCCGAACTAGATAACGTTAGTATAGTATATAATATAATATTGTCAATTAATCAGTAAAATCTAATCTTGTTAAACTTCAATGTCAATTAAATTGCACGTTTAACTAAATACATATAACGACTTAGATTACAAATGTAACATAATTAATACATAACTTAATATGGAAATTATATAAACAGAGCTCGAAACTGAAAAATATATATAGCGTTATAACTGTGTGTTGGGATACAAGTTTAGGGTTATAATTTTGTACTGAAATTGAAAATGTTATTGAAATTAAATCGAAATCATGACTCAGACCAGAGCAGCAAAGCAAAAGGCTCAAGCTAATTGAAGTGCTGTGGCTCAGGGGAGAACTGAGGGGGGGGGGGATGTTGTGGAGCAATCTGGTACGGGACATGATATTGCCATGGGGGATGTCTTTGTGTGTGCACGATGTAAGGAGTGTAAGGAAATCAGTGTTATCGACCTATATGAGAGCTTGAAGGACAGGGTGGATGCCCTCGAAGGATCTAAATTGAGGGGCCCATCAAGCTCTCAGCTGCCCACATCAACGCCAGAGCTTGCACTTGGTCATCACGCAACACAGCGGCAACCCCCAAGGCAGAATGCGCTGGTCCCACAGGACCTAGTAGTTGTTGGTGACTCTATTGTCAGGGAAACGGGGAACATGCTTTGTAAAAAGGAGAGGGGAAACAGGACCAGGGTATGTCTGCCAGGGCCAAAGGTTGATCACGTTGTAGAGCGGATATCATCTTTTAAGAGCACAAAAGGTGATATAGTTGTGCACGTTGGCACTAATGATATTAAGAGTAAGAGACCGGCAGAATTACTTAACAAGTACAGGTCACTGTTGAAAAAAACCCGTGAATTAGGGTTGAATTTGAAAGTGTCTGCAATTCTGCCTAGACACGATAGGAGGAAGTATATGATTAGAGCCTCGTCGATCAATTCGGCCCTGGAAAGCTGGTGCAAGGCTCAAGGGGTAGAATTTTTTTTAGCCTGGTCTGTACTTGTTAACAGGAGAGACTGCTTCTACAGGGATGGGATACACTTAAATAGAAAGGGTGCAAGAATGTTTGCTGATGCTATCGAAGCAGTGTTAGGTGGGTCGGAAAACTGCTAGCTTGGGGGGATACAAGGACTAATAGATTAACAGTAGCCACTGGCAGAGGTGAAAGTGATTCTTGCACTGTTTCTATTGGAATGAGCCGCAGCCTGGAAACAAGAGGCAGGGTATTTCAGAGACTGCTGGGAGTCATTGCTGTACAAGTAAACACATGGGTTGTGTTAGAGTAGCTAAGAATAGGAACAGGTGCATGTATACTTGCGTGTACACCAATGCTAAGAGTTTGGTAAATAAATTTGATGAATTTGAGGTATTGCTCAAAACATCAGAGGCAGATATTGTTGGGATATCAGAGACGTGGTGTCACACAGATATAACGAACGCAGAACTTGAATTTTTGGAGTACAATGTGTACAGAAAGGATAGACAGGATAGGAAGGGAGGAGGGGTTATGCTATTAGTTAAGAAACACATAAAATCCAAGGAAGTGAAGCCAGTCGACATCGCTGGACAGTGCAGTGCCGAGTCAGTTTGGTGTGACATAAGCATTGGGAGATCAAAATTGAGAGTAGGAGTGTGCTATAGGCCTAATGACTCTGATGAGTATAATAAGAAACTGTACAGGGAAATAGAGTTGGCCAGTAAATCAGAGAGTCTTATAATGGGGGATTTTAATTTCCCAGATATTGACTGGAATTTGTGGGTTGATCACTGACACACAAGCAAGGCTTTTGTGGATTTATTGGATAATTGTTTTCTGCATCAGCATGTTCGGGAGGCAACCAGAGGGAGTAATACTCTTGATCTGATTATGAGTAGTGATGCATTAAGAATCTTCAGATAAAGGAACCACTAGGTGGCAGTGATCACAGTGTGCTGAAGTGGGATTTACACAAAGGTAACTACCTCAGGGGTAAAGGGAGGGGTTTTTGCTTTCGTAAAGGCGGCTACGATGGTCTGAGACAGTATTTAAATTCTATACAGTGGTACCAACTGATCATGTTACCAACAGCAAATTGAAAATGAGAAGCATTCAAAGAACTTAACTTGGAAGCTACTAAGCTTTTCATACCAAATAAGAAATATTGCTCAAGGTTTAGGCCTAAATGGGTGTCAAATGAACTAATGAGACATATGGCAGAGAAGAAAAATGCATGGGATACATATAAATTAACATGTGACACAGAAGCCTAATGTGGACTAATGTTATTAGTGGAGTCCCTCAGGGTTCAGTGATTCTTCATGCATTATTGTTTCATTAATTGGGTCCATTATTGTTTTCTGTATTTATAAATGATATTGATGATGGTATATCAAGCTTAATGTCCAAGTTTGCAGACGATACAAAGGTTGGCAGGGTTGTTAAGGACACTAATGACAGTACACTGCTGCAACAGAATTTACAAAAGTTGAGCAGATGGGCTGAGAGGTGGCAAATGATGTTTAACATTGACATATGGTTAACAGCAACCCCAGAGCCACGTATCAACTGTGTGATACTACACTGACAGTGGTAGAGAGTGAAAAGGACCTGGGGATAATTGTGCAGCCAGATATGAATTTTTCTGAGCAGTGCAGACGGGCTGCAAGATGTTTTTTTTTTTTTTTTTTTTTGGTTTTTAGGAGCATTAGCAACTAAGGCCATATTGCTCCAGGATATGCGGTGGTCATTCCTTAACCTTTCCGCATCCTCCGTATTTGGTGGTGACGGGCTCGAACCCCGGTCTAATCAAGAAGCGTGTGCTACGCACTGCTGCTCCTTCCCACCTGGCTACGGAGGCGCCTCGGGCTGCAAGAGTAGCTCATGGTGTCTTATCAATGATATACAGGAATTTTTCTATCAGGGATAGGGAGGTGATTATTCCGTTCTATAAGGCAATGGTCAGGCCACACCTTTAGTACTGTATACAGGTCTGGAGGCCTCATTTCAAGAAGGATGTAGAGCTGCTGGAACGAGTACAGAGAAGGGCAACAAGATTAATGAATGGAACAAGGGGTTGCCCTTACGAAGAAAGCTTAAGTTTTGCAAATTACAGTGTCTGGAGACTAGGCACTGGCGAGGTGATCTGAGGTGTATAAAGCCTTGAATGGTTTGAGCATGCTAAATGCCGACGAGATTCTTCCTCTTGCTCCGAATAATCACCTGAGAGGGCATAAATTCAGATTGAGGAAAGACAGGGGACATTGAGGAAAACTTATTTCTTGCATCAGATGCCTCTACTAATGCTAATGACCCCAGACAGCAAGATTCATTCCTAACCAGCTGCACAGGACGCAGGATATCGCAGTTTACTGTGGCCAGGCGACTCCCACAAAGGTGGATTGTTTGCGCGACAGCCAGTATGCTGTGTCCCTTTAACACCTGCCCATTGGAGATACTGTTTACAGTGGTGCATCGCACACAAGGACTGGACAGCAGCGCAATGGTGTAAGGTACTCTTTACTGATGAGAGTAGTCTGCTGAGACTTCATGATTCGGTCTCAGCAGCAATCCTGGACCTCAGCTAATCTGGCAAGAGGTTGGCACATGGTATCACCCCGCAAACATCACTGAAAGGGATCGATATGGCGGTCGAGGTGTTCTCGTCTGGGGAGGCGTTATCTCGGATGGACGTGCATAACTCCAGATACTGGAAGGCGGTACTGTATCCGGTGCACGCTACTGTACTGAGGTAATCCTTTCCCATGTGCGTCTGTTCCGAGGTGCCATTGGCCCCGAGTTCGTGTTTATGGATGATAACGCCACACCCCATCGCATTGCAGCTGTTGATATGCTTTTGGGAAGTGAAGACATTGTTTGTATGGATTGGCCCTCCCGTTCCTCCACCGATCTAAATCCCATCAAACACATATGGGGCGCTCTGGGAATACGCCTAGCGGTATCCACACCCAGCCGCCTCCGTAGCCAGGTGGGAAGGAGCAGCAGTGCATAGCACACTTTTTGATTAAACCGGGATTCGAGCCCGTCACCACCAAATACCGAGGATGTGGAAAGGTCAGGGAATGACCACCGCATATCCCGGAGCAATATGGCCCTAGTTGCTAATGCTCCTAAAAAAAAAAAAAAAAAAAAACGTCCACACCCACCATAAAATGTTCACCAGCTGAAGATGGCGCTGACAGAGGAATGGACGATTTTACCGGAAGAACTTATCAACAACATTTCTAAGTAAGGACGGGCGGTGCAAAGCCTGCATCAGCATTAGGAGTGGCCATATCTCCTACTGAGGCCCACCTCTTCCATTTGTTCCATCTTTGGCAGTGGTGCATCTGTATCATGGCAGCCAGTGCTATGTTACCATTTTTGAATAAAGTTCTTTTGTACCGTTTCGTTTCCGTTGTTGTGTCGATGTTGTTTCCTTCATCATTTCTGTACCTCACGAGGTTCCTTTGGTATGCTTTTCCCATATCCAGGCCATTCCTATGAGAAGCTACAGGTGAGAACCTGACTGGTCCTTAAGTTTTTCACACCAGTGAATTAATAGTAGTACTACTAATAATACTCAGGGGAGGGCTGTCCCGAGGGCACAAAGGGTACACTGCACCTGGGCATCAACTTCAAATCAGTGTTCTATTTGTTAGACGCCTTTTCAGAGAAAAGAAACTACCCTCTTCTCGCCTGAGACCATCAAATTGAGCCACGTCGTAAAAAAAAAAAAAATAAATAAACACCATAAAAATTCCTGGTATCATCCACTTGATTAGAACAACTCAGACTTTGTGCATCCAGTGTGAAAAATGGTGACTATAACCACTCTTCTCTCCATGTGGGTACAACTCGACTCCAGAACGAAATAATAGTAATAATAACTTCACCTAAAGAAATACATTGTGCTTCCTGAAAGGGTCCAAAAACAGATAACTTGCCTTGTGAGATCGGCAAAAGGGGGAGTACATATGAGGATAGACTTCGAACATGTGGGTTGCAGAGGTTGAAGATTAGGCACCTTAGATGAAACTTGATTAAGGCATTTAAGCCTCTGAGAGGCATGAATAAAATGAATGAGGACGAAATTCCCATGGTCATAAACGATTCTGGAACAAGGGGCCATAATTTCAAGTTATGGGGGGGGGGATGTTTACAGTCGATTGCAAGAAGTTTTAGTTTAGCCAGTGAGTTATAAATTACTGGACTAAGTTACCTACATGGGTGATAGAGGCTGACAGTTTGGGGAAATTCAAAATTCAAAGGTCAGCTGGATAATTGCCACCTGACCATTTCTATTTCCTTTTCTCTTATTACTTATTTATTTTTTAAAATTTTTTTAAAATTTTCTTCTTTTTATTATTATTTTTTATTATTTTATTTTTGGCTGGTGCAGCATAGGCATAGGCTTCCTTGCACCATGTGACCATTGCTAATAATGACTAATACTACTATAATAACCGCATATTTTGACATCTTTTGGTGCCATCAACTGTTGTTTTGCATTTCAACTGTTGTCTGTCCTTCGACATTTACATAATTTAAGAAGTTTTTATTCTATTTTTCATATTATGAAAAGGATAAAGAGATCTCGTGTGAGATTTGAATGGATTCTCCTAAAAGTTTTCATTCACAAAACAATAGTTGGCTCATGCTTAACTTAACACAGTCAGAGAAGAAAAACAAACAAAAGGTGAGGGCAGATAGATCATCTGCTCCCAGATTCGGATATTCAATAGGGGACCCGGATCTGGTGGACGAAAGTGGAATTGAAAAGGAAAGGCAGGCCTAGTGAAGCCCTTTTCTCCAGGTCCATACAAATATGGGTTTGCCCCAAGTCGAACTGGCAATGGTTGCATAAATTTAAAAGATCATTGACAATACGGAAATTACATACATTGCAAATATTATCACAACTGTCCCATTTAATGAAGGCATTGGTCGGAAGATTCATTGGATATCCTATAGGGGACCCGGATCTGGTGGAATTGGAAAAGAAAGGCAGGCCAAATGAAGCCCCTTTCTCCAAGTCCACGTAAATCTGGGTTTGCCCCAGGTCGAACTGGCAATGGTTGCATAAATTTAACAGATCATAGACCATACGGAAATTGCATACATTGCCACTATTATCACAACTGTCCCATTTAATGAAGGCATTAGTTAGAAGATTTTATTTATTTTATTGACAGGCTGCATGGGTAAGTGCTCCTTCTCTGTGTTTTGTCATGTATTAAAGCTGTCCCGACTGGTCTTTAGATGTTTTAACCTCGCACTTTGAAATTCTTCATGATATTTCGCACTTTTCCAACAGTCTTTTTGCAATCGCGCTCAATTTGCCGTCTAATCTAGCCATACTGAGTCGAATAATCGGGAAACAACTCGAACTCCAAATGATCTTGGCATGTAGTTCAGGATATAACGTACTAGTCTTCTTACATACCTGAATGCTGGATGTATAAATTTATACCACCCAATTTATGATTCAGTACCTCATATTTGGTTATTGAATAGCTATAAGGAATGCTAATTCCCTATTTAACCTACCTAGGAGGTCCCCGTGTCTTAACCACACGAACATCCTTAAATATTTTGAACTGAAATTCTGCATATCAAAATGATTTTCTTTTACTACCAAAATATCTATATACAACTGCCTTATTACACAGTATGTTTTACAAATAGGAGTATTTATAAAGACATTAACTTTTGGTGAACTTATAACTTACATCTAGGAATGACGACGTATTCTTTGTGTTTGTGGGTGAGGACCAGGCTGTTCAGAGTGAAACACCACCGGCGATCATCCAGTTCGTTTCCTACCATTAATGCCTCCCAGTGCGATCTAAAACATAAAAATGAAGTTATTATACAAATCAGGTGCAATCGTTAGAACTGTTTTATAAAGTTCCTTACTGCTATTAAAAGTTTCTTGCCTTCACAACTACTTCATTACTTATAATGAAATTGCTGTAGGAGTAAGGAACATCATAATATATATTGACAAATCTTGCCTATTTATACATCTATATTAGGTCTGAAGTAGCCAAGCAGTCAAGGCGAGAGTGGAGTAGCACACGCCTTTGAGTTGACTGTGGTTTGAGTTCAGGCGTCATATCGACTATAATAAAAGTTACAACTATTTCATTGCAGTAGATTAACCAGTAAATTCGTAACTGTTGCACTTCTTAAAATCTTCACCGAAATCAGATACCTTGTTCACCCTACCATCGTCCTGACTTCCAGTAAAGATTTAAAACACTACGATTGAAACGACACTTTTAAACAGTACTGACAAGCAGGTAACAAAAATTGTTCTAAAACTTGAACCAAGAAGAAGAACCAGATACTCCGCCCATGATGACAGAAAAAAATCTTAATCGTTCCACTCAGGGGAGTGGAACGATTAAGATTTTTCATCAGACCTGTGTAGACAGATATAAAGTTCTCTGAGCAGTGCACACAAGTTGCCAGGACATCTGGTGGGATTTAATCAATGATGTACAAGTATTTTGCTATCAGGAATAAGGAGGTGTTTATCCCATTGTACAATGCGATGATTAGGCTGTACCTTGAATACTACATACAGGTCTGGAGGTCTCTTGGGAATGCTAGGTGGGGTCCCCTCACCAATCTCGTTGCAGACAAGGGCAACGAGATTGGTGAGGGGACCAAAGGAAAAGTTACCAAGAAAGATATCAGTTCTGAAAATTGCAGCGTCTGGAGACTAGGCACATGCAAAGTGCCTAGGGAGGTATTTAAGGCTTTGAATGAATCAAGCAAGCTCAGTGTGGATGGGATTCTTCCTCTTACTCAGACTACGCGCATGAGGGGGCATAAATTCAAACTGAGGAAGGAATAGATATGTGGAACTTTTCCTTTAGCCAGTGGGTTGTTGATTGCTGGAACAAACTTCTATCTATTGTTGTGGAAGTGAATAGCTTAAATAAATTTAAGGAAGAACTGGACAAACTATCGGAGTGAATGGATAGGTGAAATGGGAAGTTTCGTTGTTTGTTTTGTTGTTTTTTTGCTGATGCTGTCTAAGCTTGCTTTCTTGCGGAATTTGCCACTACTAATGATATTACTAAATACCCATAAAAATTCCTTGCTTCATTCATGTGAATCGAACTCAGTTCTTTTCCACCTGATGTTGGTGATTTTATCAGCTGTTCTGCCCACGAGGGCATTGAGGAAGGATTGTTGCAGAATAGATGTGTGGAAGTTTGCATTCAGCCAGTGGGTGGTTGATTGTTGGAGAAAACTTCCATCTGGTTTTATGGATATCAGCAGTTTGAATAAATTCAATGAAGAACTAGACAAACTATTGGAGGGGATGAACATGTGATATGGGAATGGGTTTTAAGGTTGGTCTGTATAAGCCTTGCCTCATTTGCCACTGCTACTACTAATATTAATACTAAAAACCTTAAGAAGTTTATTGACAGATCTCGTATACTGCAACCAAAAATGACTAGTTTGAACAAGAAAGAGAAGATCATTAGCCAACTTTTAAAAATTAGACAGCGGCTGAGGTCAGTGAGTTCTGTGCTTTGTATCTAATAAAATTTTGGTCGAAATGAGCTTCTCAATGAGCTTCTTTCAATCGAAACCAAATTTACTGTTCATGGGTACTGTGGTAATTGCAAACTGATAATCACATGTATAATTCGACCATACTGAGTTAAAATAGTCACTGCTACAATTATCTGCGCCATTGATTTTTCGAATTAAGTGCTTACAATTTGATTGAAGTCAAGTTTATTTAACAAATGAAAGAGTCCAAGAGATATTCTGACGGGAGCAGCAATCCTGAAACAATATTGAAATAGGGAATGGGGGATGTACAGTTATCAGAGAAAAGAAGGGGAGGTTAATAGTAGGGAGAATTTGCATAAAAGAGGATGGAATAAAGTATATATTAGGAGAAACAAAATCCCATGAGTTGTCCTGGAAGCCTGCTCAGAGAACTTCAAATCTGACTGCACAATTACTCCGCTCTTTTATATTTTCCACTACACTGAGTGTAGTACCAAAGAGCTGGTAAATATGTAGTAGTAAGATTTTAGGAGCATCAGAGTTTACATTTTCAATGTTAAAATTCAATACCCGTTTCTCAGCCCATCTGCATAAATTTTTGGATCTTGTTGCGGTAACATACCTTGATTATTGTTATTAGTCTCCGTACAAACCTTTGTATTATTTGCAAACTTAGATGTTAAGCCTGATATATCTTCATCAATATAACTAATGAATACTGAAAACAACAATGGACCAAACACTGAACTCTAGAGGCTCCACTAATAACATTAATCCACGTACATTGATAACCACTCTTTTGAAAGCCATCTTTTTATCCAGAATAGTAACTTGCCCTTGACTAAAACATGGTTCAATGAGCATTCCGCAGATTTTACCACCATGGAATGGCCTCCCTGTTCATCGGACACGAAAGCTGTGCAGCATCTTTGGGACGCTGTGGAAAGGTCTGTTCGAGCTTTGGATCCTCCACTTAGGAATGCGACTGAATTATGAACAATAGTGCAGCAAGCATGGATGGAAATACCTTTAGAACGCCTTCGTGAACTAGTGGACTCAATGGCTCGCCGTGTGACTGCTCTTATCCGGGTGATACCCGTTACTAGGTAGGTATCCCATGATTTCTGTCCACTCAGTGTACATTTAAGCATTCTTTTTTTCATGGACCCCTTCTCTCTTTAGTACGAGAATTCTTTACCTAAGGACTTTTCTTACTGATCACTTCTGCTCTGGAACGATTGTCTGGAGCGGGTTTTCGAGGGACAGGAATATGCATCGGCCATTCTTTCCCTTACACAGAATCAGCAATTTTGCATACTTCTTAATTGCGCCTTACTTGTTACACAGAGCCCTTCATTCTTTAGTAAACTCGCTCATTCACTTCGACATCCATCATACTTTCACCACCACATTTTTTTTTCTTTTACAATTCTCTCTCTCTCCTCTTTTTCTGCTCGCCAAAATCCTATATACTTCCCTGTAATTTACATATCCCCCCCCTCATTCATTTACACAGACCAATCACTATGCAGTTCCTAAACTTTATTTTTCTCTTACTACCCCACAATTTCGTTTTTCTTCACAATAGAACCCTTTTATCTTCTACCATTAGACCTCCTACTGAATATACTTTTAAGCAAACCCTTCCCAAAAAAGGATTAAATGCCGCATCTGTAAGTGGGGTATTAAATTACTGTTGACCTTGAGCTCCTTTTAAATTTTCTGTATTTCTATTTTGCCACTTTGCTTTGTCTATCGTTCTCTGTCCTCCCCATACCGGATGGTGTGGGGAGGTAAAAAAAAAAAGCTTTTATTGTGTGTCATTTAATATTTTGTGCTGAAACCTTTTGCTTTTATGATGGTCTTCAGTCTTCGTGGCATACTCTCAACCAGCTTTTTATAAATGTCAGGTGATATGTTCCTCTCCTCCAGTCGGCCTTTAACGCAGCCACCAGTTCGGCTTTGTTTTTTGAGCGATTTCGACGTGCACGTACCCGACGATCAAAGATGTTCGATAGGATTCAGATCAGCACCCTGGGCTGGCCAATCCAACTTTTCCACACCCATGTCCTCAAACCACCCTGTAATGATCCGAGCAGTATGGCATTTCGCGTTGTCTTGCTGATACATCAATGTATGGGCTTTTCTCGTAGTATTGCCATAATGTTGAAAGTGCATAATTGTCCAGGTTGTCCTGGTATTGCACAGAATTCGTGGTTTTGTCGTTAACGACTAATGGGCCAAGCCGAACCATGAAAAGCAGCCCCATACCATGACACTTCCTCCACCAAACTTCATTGTTGGGAAGATACAATCAGGAAGGAACTGTTCCCCTGGCATTCGCCAAACCCAGGAACAGCCACCAGACTGGTAGAGTGCGAACCTCGACTCGTCTGTCCATAGGACTGTTTTCCGCTCCTCTAACGTCCAGGATTCGCGCTCCTTACACCATGTTAATCGGCGTCTAGCATTTGTTGAGGTGATCAAAGGCTTGTGAACAGCTGCACAACCATTATGACCCATATCATGGAGTCTCCTTCGTATTGTATTAGTGCTGACATTAGTCCCAATACTCTCACAGAGGGTTTGTGTAATTTGAGACAATGGCAAATTACGATTTTGCGCACAGTTCTTCGCAGAATTCTCTTGTCCCGTTCTGTTAGTTTTCGGGGTTTACCAGGCCGTTTTTTTGGTAGATTCATTTCCATTCCTCTGCCATTTGCGTATGACGTCACTAACCGCTGACCTAGGGATCTCCAGAGTCACTGCGATGTCGCGTTCAAAACACTTGCCTATGTGGCATCCTACTATCATTCCACGTTGGAAGTTGGTTAATTCTGTTGAAGTGTGTCATCTTGCACACCCACTTTTGCAATTGTCTGTTCGAAGCCCAGTGTGCATATTTATAGCAGGTTCTCTGACGTATTGCATGCACAGGAACTGTTTTCCTATCCATGGAGGGGTGTCCGGATATTAATGGTAGGGCAGTATATGCAATTTATTTCCCCAGGAATCGCTATCACTGGGAAAGCTGTTTTTCAGTACACGACCTAGCGAAGAAAAGGCGAGCCACAACTGCACACACACACCCTCCTATCACGTGGATAAGATAAATGAGTTAGATTCATTCATCTCCCTTCCCACACCTGGTGGAAAAGGCCTGAGATCGAAACCCGTCGATGACGTGGCTGATACAACGTGGCTAACTTAGTCGGTCTTAAGCCGAGGGTAGCATGGTTTTTTTCTCCCAGAAACTCGGATTTTTCGTCCAGAAAACAGAAAATTGACCTCAGAAGACCAGCAATTTACAGACAATATACACGGAGCAATAGGGTCTTAGTCGTTGTGCTCCTAAAACGCTACTAGAACACCAATAGTCATATACACTCTCACAGATTCGCACACATAGTGAAGCCAAACCTTCTAGAGTGCGACCAAGGAGAAGGCCACGTGTGAAATGGGAAGATAACATCTAGGGGTTAACATCTGGTGAGTATGGGCTTGGCATACCTAGGGTCCTGAGCTGGGTATCATCATTCTTCTCTTCTTTGGTGATTCCCTTTTATTTCTCTCTCTCTCTCGGAGTAGTTCAGAAATTTTTTTTTTTGGCTGGTGCAGCATAATAATAATAAAAAGATTGCTCCGAGAAGTCTTGGAGAAGCAGAAAGTAGTCCATGGATTGCAGAAGTGTTTATTTAAAACCGACTGAACTGGATTCAATAACAGAAATAAGAAGGTGAGCCAGCTCCAGATATATAGGGAATGAGAAAAGACCACACTTCCAGTTTTCAGGGAGTCGGCAGGATCATAAAGGAGAATCAATTAAGTTGAAACCCGCAGGGAGATCATTAATTAAACAGTTATCATTTAACCTCAGCATTAAATGATTAGTGTCCTGTAATCAGATAGATTGAACAGTCCCGAAGGAAACCATTTCAGGGTAATTTAACGGTGGGAAGAGAAGTATCAGGTGTAAATTTTTAGTGATAAATCCTTAAAGAAAGACCAATGATCCTGCCTACGTCGCACGAGGATGCTCTATTAGACAGGTTTATCAGTTTTTAGCCTCTTGTTGGATATTAAGAATAATTTATAGGAAGTTGACAGAAATAAGATGACGAATATAAGAAGAAAGGCCTTGAAAGGTGACAAGAGTCAAGAGGCAAACTGCCAGTTTTCACCTGTAAAGAAGAAGACATAATTCAACAGGCTCTGAAATCTGAGAGGAGCATAAATCGTTGTATGTACATTAGCTTAGATTGAAAGATGACTTTATGGAAACTTCATACTTACCGACACTCTTTCCAGCCCTTTGGTGATAAAAATTTGCAGTTTGATACGAAGTCCTTTATCAAATGGGCAAGCCGCCAATCAATTCTTAATGTTTTTTCGAATTCCACGCTTTTCTTTCTTGGTAACTGTAATGGATTGAATTATCAAGAAGATTAATGACATTTTTGAAGATTCACATTTAAAGAGCTATGCAAAACACATGATGTAATCTTTATATTTTCATTATAATCAAGAAAATAGTTTAAAACGAATTTCAATATAGGGTGTCCAGATGTCCAGTTTTTATATTCTTCCCTCTGATATGCTTCCCTATATAGGTATGTTGAGAGTCAGACGGCTCCGGGGACTTCTCCCATCTCGGCGTATGTTATATGTATCGAGTGACAGTACCATGTCTATGCCAGAGGTTTAAAACTAATGTATGGGTCATGTGGTATGTAGTTTGTTGTGCCCATTGTTCATCCGGCCTGTTGGCCGCTGGGCCCCTAGTGGGACCTGGCGTTTCCATACCTAGCGACGGAGACGCCGGCCGGGTGTACCAAGAGACTAATTATACTCTTGGCAGGTCCTGCCACTTACTTTCCTGGGATTTCGGTGGCTAGGACCTAGAATAAAGGTTAGAACGATCGAGGTTGATTTCGGTAAAACTGCATTTAGAAAGCGCTGTATGGGGTTTTACGCTGAAAGAACTATTTCTAGAGAGCCTAAAAGGTCGGGCAAATTTTATGTGATATAAATTTGGACATGTGGTGCAGTCGCTGTACAAGAGAAAGTGTTGGGAGGGGAGGGTGAAGACTGGGGTGTGAATTAGGAAGAAGAGGGGTCAGATAGGTAGGTAACCTCCCATTTTCAGTGGGGCATACCTATGCCCCACCAGAGTGAAAATATGGGGAGGCGATGAGGGGAGTAGAGAGAGGGGAACCCCTCCCTCCGCAGGAAATATAAAAAAACAGATCCGCACAAGGGAGTGCGGTTTTGGGTCTCCAATTGGCCATATCACCTTAGGGAAGAGAGGAGACGGGAACTGTTCACTCTCCCCCTGACAGGGGTCGGAGATTTAAAGAAACCAGGTTAGGGCACCCGGTTTAGATCGCCAAATCGCAGAAGGTCAGATTTGGGGTATGGTTCTTCCTAACACCCCGACTGGGGGGGGGGGACTAGAAGATGGGTCCATTAGTTGGTATTTGTTATACTTTAGTCGTATTTCCAATTCTTCCGTTTGCTAGTTCGGTTTTGGTAGGGGAATCTTGTAATGGTACTTGGCGCATTGTGGATAGTCAGTTCTGGTCCATCAGACATAAGGCTGATTTGGAACTTATCCATCACCAGTGTCTTGTTGCCATAGGCATCCTCCTTTGTTCATTGCCTTTTCTATTTAATAGCGTGAAGTTTAGGTGTCATTTCTGGGTATTCAATCAGTAAGGATTTGTTGATAAGGGCAACATTCCCTTACTTAGGTTCCCTGCTGCTCTTGTCTTGCTGATTTGGTGCGGGTCTATGGTCTACTTTGTTAATCTCCTGCGTTGTCGTGCAGCGCAATCAATATCCTCCTCCTTGCGTAAAGATCCTGCGCAAACTTACTGAACTCTTTGTGTTCTTCATCCGTGGAGTGTAAAAGGTGTTTTTGATTATGAGGAAGGTATGTAGTCTTGGTTATCAGAATGCTTCGGAGATCCTCATAATATTCACATTCATATATTATGTGTTGCCAAGTCCCTAACTCTCCGCATCCACAATTTGGGTCGTCTACAATTCCCATGTTATTTAGCTTGGCATTTATGGCACCATAACCCGTCAGTAGGTATGTAGTGTGCAATCCTGGAAAAAACCAATGTGGGGTTCTGGGGTACACTCTGCTGACTTGAGGTATGAATTTTCTTGTGATTTCTCCTTTACAGGAGTTTGACCATCTCTCTTGCCATGCTTGCCGCAGGTGCAGCATCAGCCGCGTTTCTTCCTGTTTCCGATTATTTTCCGGATCTGTTGTGAACCCTATAAAGGTTGTTTGGATTCCTCTTGAGTGCATGTACATTAGCCCACAAAGTACCACCGATCAAGGGGAAGCACGCCTGCCAGGGTCTGTAGGGCATGGGTGCTCACCATACAGCAGGCACGAGTTATAATTAGTAGAATATTTCTCTGGATGGTGTCAAGAATTCTTTTGTTAACGGTTGTAACTGCCTTGGTAAACCATACAGGCGAGCCGTAGGTTATTGCTGGGATAAATATCACTTTGTAGTAGAGTGTCAGAATTCTTCGTTTAGTCTCCATCTTTTCTAGTGATTCTTGCAATCATGGCCATGTATTTTCTGAGTTGCTCCTTCCGGTAGAGGAGATGTTGCTTGAAGGATAAGTTTGAGTCTAAAATGATTTAAAGGTACTTTAGTTGTGTACTAAGCTTGATGGTTGCGCCCTCAATTTTAATCTGTGTCGGCCGACGAGTGTCTAGGGTCCCTTTTAATAGGATTGAGCCCGTCTTTGTCGGCGGAATTGTCAATGAGTGCAGCTTCGTCCATTCCAGTAGCTTTTTCAATATCCTGTTTGCCTGGATTTCCAAGCCGGCCGTTGACTTCGCCTCCACAGTGAGGATGAGGTCATCTGCAAACGCTTGACTGTTCACCTCTCCCAGGTCCATCGAAAGGAAATCATCTAGAACTACATTCCACAGGAGCGGCCCCAGCACTGAACCCTGCGGGCAGCCTCGGTGTACGGATCTAGTTATTTTCTGATACGGTGTTATAACTTCCACTTTTCTGTCATGTAGGTATGATCTTATGGTGTATTGATTCATCGGTGGGCCTGCCTCCCATAGTCTGCCGAGGAGACCAAAGGGATTCGAACGCCCAGGCAAAGTCAATTGAGAGCACCAGGAAGTATTTCTTGGAACACTGTTTTGCTGCTTGGATAAGGTTTTGGAGTGCATCTACTGCTGACGAGCCTTGTTTGAAACCATATTGTCTGCTAGAGGCGAATTTTGCTGAGTTATAGTGGCTAATAATTCTCATGTGTAGGAGTCTCTCAAACAGTTTGCTCACCATGGAGAGCAGAGCTATTGGCCTATAGGAGTTCGGCATATCTGGTTTCTTGGTTGGATTTTTTATAATCAGCCTCAAGTTTGCAGTTTTCCAGCTAGTTGGAAATTTTCCTGCCATGAGGCAGCAGTTGAATAGTTGGAGTAGGAGGTTTGGGGCTATTCCTACCACTTTCTTGATAATCTCTGGTTCCAGCAAATCTGAGCCAGGACATTTTTTGTTTCTCATTTGCACAGTTACAGCTTGAAGTTCGTTCATTGTAAATTGTGGTTCCATCCTCTGCGTAGTATATGCATCGTTTGCCTGACAGATGGTCTGTTGATCAGGTGTTAGCATGCTCGGTGGTTCCCATAGAATTGTATTCAGTATGTTAGTTGTTGAGTCCTCCCAGGTTGTTGTTATAGTACCTTATGGCGTCTTAATTGCCGTTTGAACCTCTCCCCTGGGGAATTTGTTTGTGGTTATTTTAAAAACCAGTCCCCAGTCGTGGAGACTAGCCGTTCCCAAGATTCCCTCTTGTTTTTTTTTTTATTCTGTAAGTGTATCTGTTCTTGGCTTACCTATAGCGCTGTAGCCTACCTATAGTTCCTTACCTATAGCGCTGGCGCAGATACTCCACCTCCGCGGCCGGCCATGATCTGCGGGCCTGCTGGAACTCTTTACTTTTTGCTTTGACTTCTCTCCTCAGTCCTTGGAGTTCCGCACCCGACGCCTGGGTCTTTCTTCTCATTGCTGCCTCTGCCGCTGTTGTAATTATTTGTGTTATTTTTCTTTGTAGGATATCTGGGTTTCCCTGACAGTCAGGATTTTCGTCTCTCAGTTCATTTGCTTTAGCTATAATTTGCTCCTGAAACATCTGCCAATTTGCTTTTCCTATTGAAAATCTGTTCATCTTTAGCCTGATGGTAGGTCTCCTCGTCATGGTTCTGTCAATTTGGTATGTTATGGTGCGATGATCAGATGTGGTCCAGGCGCTTTGGACTTCCCAGTTTGAGATATGCTCTTCTATGTCCCTTCCCTATATACTTCATTGACCTGATTTTGATTGGCAAAGCGTTGTCCTGACAAAGATAAAATGGGACATAAAGGTCTCGTATTTTATTAACAGCGCCATTTTATTTATACGTTATGGGCACATTTTATATTAAGTTGTGATCTTGTTTTTCGTTGAAAACTCTCTCACTGCGACAGAGGAATGATATGGCGCATTTTCACGATGAAAACCTCATCTGTTCAAATTGTTCTTACTGTTTCTTTGTCAACGTGTAACTGTTCTGCGGTTAGTCGAATGTTCATCCGACCTCAGGAGAGGAATGTTCAAGCGTTTAAAAAAGAGTATACCAACCACAATAAACCTACAGCTGGACTTGAGCCTAGACAGGAACGAAGACGTATCACTGATCACTTACAAAGATTATGGCAACAGTCTTGGGAAGAAACACCTAAAGGTGAAATAACCAAACCATTCCTACTAAGTATTAGTACAACGTATCAAAGCCCCACCCCCCTTCCTGGCTATAACCTGGCCTCCAAGTCACATTCCTCTTCACGGGCTATGGCCCATTCAAGCAAAAACTGACGTCTATGAGCATCGAAGCTGACTCTCCACTGTCACTGTGACGAGGAAGAGACATGGCATCATGTAGTTTATGAGTGCCCATCCTATGAGGATGAAAGAATCAGATTCCTCACTGAGGTTCAGTGTAACCCACGGAACAATGAAAGCTACCTGCTCCAGAATGAAAACATGTACAAAGCTCTGACCAAATTCGCTCAGGGGGTCTTCAACGCCAGAAGAATAAAACTCGCAGAATTTAGGGCCCAACGAGGAAATTCCGCCAACTGGGGTGGGACAGGGTTAAGACAGAACAAGAATACACAGTTCTGAAAGAAACGCTAACTCTTATGGATAGGAAAAAATGCTGGCATCTTCGATGGGGGATGAAACTGCTGTCCCGTTTTAGCGTAGGATTTGCTGCCACTCTGTTGAGTGCTGAATAAACTGCAAACCCAGCAAGGGCAGAACACTGCTGGCACTGTTTGGTGCAGGATTGCTGGTGGTGCTCTCTGGAGCGCGGGACATCAGAGTGCTTCCAGGCTTCTAGCGATCACACTGGGACACCTGTTCCTGTGACTTTTTCTCCATCCCACCATCCCCGCAGACCTCCCTTGTTCTGTAAACTGGCTTTCTTTCCCTGGCCTTCGGTGGGCTCCCGGACCAGGGGTGATTCCTGTCTCGTTCTTTTGCAAACTACTTTAGTCTAATGCATGATTATTACTGTATTTAAAGAAACAGAAGGTTAGACTTCATATATTTTCCTTAAGTCAGACTTTGTTGTTGTAGTTTAACTTTTGGACATCAGTCTGTTATGTAGGTAAAATATCAGTAATGAACAACTGTAGGGAAGAAAAGTTTTAACTGGAAGATATAGGTTGAGATAAGACAATCATAAGAAAATTTAAGAAAAATTATCTTACTAGAAGAGTATCGTTTTGGTCACACATATGGGGATATAACGAACACATAGTCGAATTGTAAACTAGTCGGCAGTACTGTGGATAACGATTACAAAAAGGATATCTTCGTAATCTAGAATAAAAATATTAAGATCAATTTATTGGTTAAATAATGACATAAGTAATTCATTGTATTATTATGAGTAAAATATATTACCACCAAAATCTTTTCGGAACTTCTTGAGCTACAATGGCGACAACTTGAGTAGCTTCTTGGATCTTGCTTGAACTCTATGCTCTGACTAATACATCTCTGATCAGAAACGATCTTATTTTTTACTGGTTTTTATCTGAAGTATTTTGTAAATACATGGCAGAGTTGCCAAATATTGGCTAGGACCGTCTAATACAAAAAATAAATAAATAAGAAGTCTTTTATACCTACCCGGATAAACAAGTGACAGACCGGTATAGAACGAAGGCATAGACACATACAAGTTAGTTGCTCTCCTGACACATACAGCAAAGCTGAATAATTTCAAAGGAGGTGTTATTGTAGGATATCTCATTGATGGTTTGAAAATCTGGACAATTTCTGATAGCGTGCCCCATCCATAGTCAGTGTAGGCTATCAGAAAGTATCAGCCGAAAACAGAATATTTTTTTTTTTGGCTGATGTCCTGTCCCTCTCCTTTCCAATATTTTGTCTAGGTTTTCCTTGAATTTCATTAAATTACTCACTTCCACAACAAAAGATGGAACTTTGTTGCAATAGTCGACCAGCCGCTGGCTGAAGGCACATTTCCGCACGTTTGTCCTGCAACCATTCTTCCTCAATTTGAATTTGTACTTTCAATGCATTCGAAGCCTTTTAACTACATTAGTCAGATCATCTCGCATGTGCCTATTCTCCAGGTGCTGAAATTTGTAGTGCCCTTCTCTCCACCTGTTCCAGCAGGTAATTGGTTCATCTAGTAGAGGAAATAAGTTCATTCTGACACAACCACGGATGTTTTGTGAAGGCCAGTTTGAAATAGGGAGAACTTGTCAATTGGCTATTTACTACACGATAGTAAATTAAATGAAATACAGTACTTTGTTTGAACATACGATACTTTTTTGCATAATCTTAGGGACGTCTAGAGTGTTGGGTTCTAATGAGTTCAACTTTCGAGTGTCCAACCAAGTTATAATCACTTGGTATGAGGATTTGGAAGTACGTGACTTGTGGGCATAGAGAAATGATGACTTATATGGGCAGATAAAACCTCTAAAAATAACGAGGTACTTTCTCACCTCAAGCATTGTATGCCTGATGTGCGACAGTGTATCATCCTGTAATGAACAGTTACTTTCTTGAATTGAACAACAGTTCGGCATTTTGCTTTTTCAGAATTTTTGTTGTCTACTTCTTCTGAGGAAAATCTGTAACTGTGACGGCTACTCCTACACTAGAAAAGAGGCAACAGATGGAGGATTCTTTCCAGCTGATGGAACTGCCTGGAGGGTTTAGACTTTCAATGTATCCACTTGTGGACGGAGTCTTCAGATAGTAAGTGTATTCTCCATATAGTGCTAGGAAGCCACAGGCTTTTGCTGTACTGGCAAGAAAAAAAAATCCAATTAGATAAGAAAATACAAATTATATGCTTTCCTCCTCATATAGGTAACTATCCAGTAGACTTTTTATTATTCAAACTGTCTGCTTCAACTAACGGCGAGGCCAACTTGAGGCAACCCTGAGGCTTTGGGAAAGAATTATATCTGGCTAAACGAAAACTTCCTACAGTATAATCTAAACCTCAACCCCTGTCATTTTAATTTATAGTCCCTAGTTCTGGATTCTTTATAGCAGTGAAAATTCCACCTTCATTCATTTTACTAGCTCCTCTCAGAGCCTTATAAACCTCAATCAGGTCACCTTTGAGGTGTCTGATTGCCAAGCTCTGTAGCCCATATAATTATAGTCCTTCCTCATACGGTTGTCATTTGCTAATATCCCCATTAGAGTTGCCCGTCTTTGAACCATTTCAAGAAGCTTGATGTCTTTTTTCAGATGAGGTCTCCATACTTTGACACAGTGTTCCAAATGTGGTCTTACAATTGCCATATTCAGTGGG
The DNA here is from genome assembly GCF_048544385.1 of Mastigoproctus giganteus. Taxonomy (NCBI): domain Eukaryota; kingdom Metazoa; phylum Arthropoda; class Arachnida; order Uropygi; family Thelyphonidae; genus Mastigoproctus; species Mastigoproctus giganteus. The sequence goes on from NC_143580.1 coordinate 219,439,159, forward strand.
ACTATGACCTCCTTATCTCTATAGGATATGGTTCGATAAATCGATATGACACCATAAGCTTTCCTGGCTGCCTGTTTATACTGTTCAGAAAACTTTATATCTGCTCGTATTGTAACTCCCATATCCCTTTCTTCCTTCACTATTTTTAATTCAACCCCACCAAGTGTATAATTTATTTTGAGATTGATGTTCCCCAAGTGTAAGTAAGACCTTGCATTTAGCTGCATTAAAATATAGCTAGCACTTCTCTGACCATTTTTGAAGTCTGTTCAAGTCATCCTGAAGGCGCACTACTTGGAACTGATCATTAACGACTCTACCAATCTTTACGTCGTCTGCAAATTTTGATATCACTCTTTCTATGTCTTCGTCGATGTCATTTATGAAAATGAGAAACAACATTGGTCTAAGAACCGATCCTTGAGGTACCCCACTACTGATGTTACAGAAATCTGAAACCTTCTGCCTTGCAGCAACCTGGCATTTCAACTTAGAATCTTTCCTTAATCCCAACCTGAGTAACCTCTCATGAGGGATCGAGTGAAATGCTTTGCTAAAATCCAAATAAACTATGTCCAAATTGTTCCCTACATCCAACTCACAAGTAATCGTGTCAAAATAACTTATTAAGTTAGTTAAACATACTTTTCCCTTAACAAAACCATGTTATGTGTCCTTCATAATATCATATCTATCTAAACGTCCCTGGACTGCACTCTTAATCATTGCCTCTAATATTTTACCTACACTGAAGTCAGACTAACCGGTCTGTATTTACCAACTTCTCTCGTAGAACCGCCTTTATGTATTGGCGATACTTGGGCGCTTTTCCAATAAAAAGGAATCTCCCTTGAGTCCAAAGTCCTTGATGCCCTCATGATTAACCTCAATGGGTATATATACTCCCTGAAATTATGGGAGATGTTTGCTGGTTTATCATTGCATTAAAATTGCATTACACCTCATATCACCACTTCGGTACTTGTTAGGTGCCTTGTATACTTTTCTACTCATAGAGAAGCCCAACTTTTACCAATTATTAAAACAAGAAAATCTTATGGGTTGAATGCTTCTTGTCTATTTGATTTATCTTCCTAATTCATTTCATTTTGGAAAATCAGTCTATGAATCTTCGTCGTTGCCAACAAGCTGGACATAGAAAAAAAACAAGCACTGGACACTACATATTAAATCATTTAACTGAGTGGCCACTTTATTAGGTGCACATAGCCATTCCCTGAAATCGAGGGTTATTTTAGTTACAGAATCACATATTCGTACCGTTCTATATAAAATGTGATAGTACAGCATAGTTAGCCGATGACTAAACCGGGATCCAATCATATCAATACGGTTATAGTGGGTTCAGGAGCATAAACATTGGGCAGTGGAAGATTTGAGCAACTTGCATGGTCTGACGAGTGCCAGTGACTGCTGTTTCATGATGGTGATGGATGGCCCAGCATACGAGGAAAACAAAATAATACCATGAACCCATCGTGCCATGTCAACAATGCCGGCTGATGTTGGAGGTACAATGGTGTGAGAAGTGTGTTCGTGATACACGTTGGGTTCCTTGATTCTAGCAGCAAAATTTAGATGCTGCAATTTATATGAAACTGTTTTCGACAGCGTGTTCTTTCATGGTTATAGTGAATTCATTTGCAAATGGGTTCTTCCAACAGCATAATGCGAAATGTCAGAAGTGGTTTCAAGAATATGAAAGTAAATGCAGCTTGCTGTGGCAGCCTCCCCTCTCTCTAGATCTCACTCTAATGGAGCCCTTGTGGGATGAGGTAGAAAGAGCTCTATGGAGTAGATATACAACCATGCTATATGCAAGAACTCTGAGAAGCAATTTAGTCAACATGAACCATCATAACTGTGACACGCTTTCGACACCTCAAGGAGTTGATGACACGAAGAATCCAGTCTATTCCGAAAGTTAGATAGGGTCCTATGCACTATTACGTAGACGCCATGTTAAGTGGCCACTCAGCACAGAGAAGCTGCTCAAAAGTCAGGACTAACTTGTTCTGACTTTTGGTCCATATTGTATAATTCAATTCAGGCCATTTAAATATGAATATACTTTACCCATTTCTATTGCACACTGTAACAGAAGGCACAAGAACTTCCTCTGGAGAAGTAACTTGAATAAACACCACTGTAGGATAATTCCAAAATATCTTCAAAAATGAACCTGTCTGATAAAAGAATCCAGCTAAGCAAAAAAATGTAACTACTATCCAGATAATACCACGACGGACTGTCACTCTCTTTTCTTGGTGGACTTTTTTCACTGCATTTTGGAAAAAATCCCAATTTTTAAAGGCACCTTTGGAATGGGAGTTCATCTGGGGATCTGTTGAAAAAAAAAAAAAAAAAAAAAGAGTAGTATGGTAATTAATCATTAATACACTGACTTTAATGTACTGAATTAATATACTGAATTTATGGACTAGTGAGATTGCGGTGGCAATGGATACACTACGTCCATAATGAGTTGTATATAGTATTACACTGAAAGGACAGAATTCATGGGATACCGTTTCTGGATACACTGCACTATTGCATTCACGTAGACGGTAATTCGATGTCAGTATGGATAAACGTCGTGAGTTAACCGACTGAAAAGGGGATGATAGTGAGTGCCCGAAGCATGGGTCACTCTATCGCGGAGGTGGTACAGAAATTGCACTGTCCCTGTTCGACAGTATCAAGAGGGTATCGGGAATAAGCCATTTCAGGAATAACACCTCATCATAGACAGCACTGTGGGCGGCGAAAGGTGGTGAATGAACGTGGCCGTTGACGTCTGTCTCGCATTGTTTCAGCTAACTGGAGAGCAACAGTGGCACAAATCATTGCCGATTTCAACTAGGGAGGTGCCAGAAACGTGTCCACCAAGACCATCAGACGATCATTAGCCGCAATAGGTTATTTGAGCCGCCGACCCACCAGAGTCCTATTGCTAACACCACGACACAGGACTCTACGCCTCAACTGGGGAAACAACATCGGCACTGGACCTTGGATGATTGGAGATGAGTCTCCTGGTCCGATGAGTCCTGTTTCCAGTTATTTCAAGTTCACTGGAGGATGCGTATCTGGCGAAAACCGCATGAAGCTATGCGCCCCTCATGTCAACAAGGAACTGTTGAGGCAGGTGGACGGTCGGTAATGGTCTGGGGCGTGTTCAACTGATATGTCTAGACGCATTTCTGGACGGTCCAGGTTACGTGTCCATCCTTGCAGACCATCTGCATTCCATCATGGTCATCGTGCACCAACAGGACAATGGACTCTTCCAGCAGGACAATGTGCCTCCCACAGAACAGAGCTGTGGTAACTAGAACATGGTTCAAAGAGCATTTCGAAGATTTTACCACTATGGAATGGCCTCCCCGTTCACTGGACATGGAACCTGTGGAGCATCTTTGGGATGCTGTGGAAAGGTCCGTTCGAACTTTGGATCCTCCACCCAAGAATGAGAAGGAATTATGGACAGCGGTGCAGCAAACAGGGATGGAAATACCTGTGGAACGCTTTCGTGAACTAGTGGACTCAATGCCTTGCCCTTATCGGGGCGAAAGGTGGGCCTACCCGTTACTAGGTAGGTATCCCATGATTTCTGTCAACTCAGTGTATATAGCTCTAAGCCTATGAATCTGAAACCTTAATATATTGTTATTAAATTATTGCAATGGGTTCTTGTAGCAGATTTTTGAAATTTATTATATTTATGTCTTTTTTAAAGTGGTATTTCCGATATTTGATAGGGAAATTGTAGTAAACCAGTTTATTATACAATACTTTGATGGTAGTTGCACAAGTTTAACTTTTATTGCAGATGGAGACAATCCTGAGGCATTCCTGGGGCATTGGGAAAGAATTATATTGGCATGTATCGATTTAGATATATTGGATTCTCTGTGTGTAAGACAGACCACGTTGAAATTAAATACGTCCTTTTTTGTTGTTTATGTTTATGGTTGTAGCATTGTGGGATTTTTCTATTTTGAGATGCAAGTAATCCCTGCTGTAATCCTGAATAAAATGTGGGCAGTTAAATACACATAAGAGCATCCATGTATCTGAACCATCTGGAAATGTTTTTTCTGCTGAATATAGGTATTTTAAATAAATCTAAGAAGTCCCCTAACTTTTCTAAGTTGTTCTTGGCTGTTTGATTTAGCATATTTTCTTTTGTTTTTTTGATTTGTGTAGTTTCATGGCTGCTTGGAACATATTACAAACACAGATATCATTCATATTGTTTATCATATATTTTGATTGAATTTGTTATTCAATCCATATGGGTATAAGGTTTTATATTTCAACATGCTAATCTCTTCTTGCATTAATCTGGTTTTTCTGTTGTTCAACCTCAAAATTGATTTCTCCGTAGTGTATATTGATCATCACAGAAACAGAGAACTCGTTATCGCTGTTTTACTTTCAATTTGGGTGGTTGACCCCAGACGAAGTCATCCGAATTGTGAGGATAGAACTACAAATTGTGTATATTTTCCTTTTGTATATACATACTATGCTTTTTCCATGGATCCCTCTAGGCACATATGATACAGGCAGTGATTAAAAGAATGGAAACACCCTTGCCAACAAGTTGTTCAACATGGTGTTGAATCACCATGTGCGTCCACAAAGGCAGTGATGCAGCATGTCACAGAATGTACACGGCTTTGGAACTGTTATAGAGGAATCTGATCCACAACGGTGTTTTAGTGTTTCAATATGCCTCAATTTATGGATAAATCGCTTGTTATGGATATATACTCTTAATGATTTATGAATTGGGCCCACTCTATTAGTAATGGACTATGCGTATAGCTTGCAGTATAAAATACCAAGCAACTTCATACGCTAGAGCAGTGGTAATTTGCATTAATACCAACTGTGCTATCGACGAGGGCATATATCCTAGAGACCTGGTACTCAAGTACCTAGTGGCCCACGTGTTAACACAGTTGGTTGAATCGTCGTCCTCCCCACATCGGGTAGAAAAGACCTGAGTTCGACTCCCGTCGGTAATGTGAGAAATTTGTGTGGGCCTTTTTCACAATGTGGCTGAGTTAGTCAGTCTCAGGCCAGAGCAGCACGGTTTTTCTCCCGGGTTTTTCATCCAGCAAACGGAAAATAAAGTTTTCGGAGAAAAACCATGCTTCCTTTCGCCTGAGACCGACTTACTCAGCCACGTTGTGAAAAAGTCCCATAAAAATTCTTCGCGTCATTGACGAGATTCGAACTCATGTCTTTTCTACCCGGTGTGGTAAGGGCGGTGATTACACCAACTGTGTTACCCACGAGAGCGAAAAAGATGGAGTTCTTTCTACTGTGGGACATTATACAAGTTACATTGTATTTTCTGAACGCCATAGCGCAGTGGACAGCGTATATAATTAATTGTTACTGTTTATTCCAATTAATTTGTCTCCTCCAAGGATTGTATGGTTCTGTCCTGGAAAGTCGGTTGTCCACATATGAAATAGGCGAACCAACCATAGAATGCACGAAATTTACAGACATGATATGCAGTTTTCTCACGGTCTTGGCTACCGTGGTGCCTTTTTAATCATTGCAGAGTAATGTAAGTGGCAAATTTCCTGGTCCACCTAATTAATGCCAAGTAAATTGGGGATGTTCTGGGAACAATACATTTCGTGTCTACTCCTCCAAGCGTTCCATTGATTCATGTATCACTGATGCCCTGTCTGGTTGATTGTGGGTAGCCATAATTTGCGCTAATATCACCACAGTGGAAGCAGCAATCGTGCTAACGGAAGAGTGTGTGTGTTTGCCCATTAAAGAGGACCATCTTCTTTTTAAGAGGTTTAGTATAATTTGCACGATTTTTTACTTATTTGTGTGTGTAGGTCAAACGACAAAGCAATAAAGCCTAAGAGGCATCATTATATTGTGTCTGTAAATTGCACATTTTCTACAGTTGGTCTGTCTATTTGATGGACGAAAATTAAATTTTTGGCAGATGAGACCAAGCAAGTAGACGGGACCGATTAACCCAAACAAGTTGCGAAATATTTGATAAGAGTTCCTCGCCTCATTGGTGGGATTCCAACCAAGGTATTTTCTACACGATGTGGGAGGATGGTGATTATAAAAACTACGCTACCTCTGAGGGCTTCTTCCTTTTGTAAGGGTATATTAAGAGATTAGACTCAATCATGATCTCAGAAAAATTAAAAACTTGACTGAAGTTGTTTACAAAATCTATCGAAGTAAGCCACTCTTTAGCTAACAATGACTAATCAAAGAACAAACACTCATTTCATCAAATAATGTAAAAAAAGAAAGAAAGAAAGAAAACGAACTCTATATTTGTCCAGAAAGATTTAAATAATAATCCTGATATGGGAAACAAAATCGTATTACCTGACATTTTGCCTTTGTGGTTCGTGAAATCCAGCATTCTTGTAGGAAATTTCAAATCGGAAAAAGGACTAGGTGAGAGATGTTCAACTTAAAAGCCATTGACTATGACGTCACAAATATATATATTAGCCATTAACTGACGAAAGAGAAGAATCGATTAGTTCGTTTATCGACTCCCACTTCTCGTCCGCGACCCATAATTCAAGAACGATTATTAATGGAGTTTAAATTATTCAATCATAATGAAGCAAGGACTATATTGTAAATACTTATGTATTCTTCGGTTAAAGACTGCTCTAAGTGGGCCCTCAATTATTAATCATAATTTGAGTTTTCCTAACTTAATATATCTCTTGAGTTGATGGTTATCAAATATTTATCATTTGAACATTAAAAATAAATTACTCAAATTAAGTAGTTTTAGAAAAAAACTACTTCATTTTAGAAAAAAACTTTTGCAAAAGTTTCTGGTTCTTTTAGAAACTGGCGGTGGGGAGCTCTCAGGCTCTCTATTCGATTCAAGATTCTGCGCTGGGATCGAGAAAGCTATACGGCCAGCACCTGAAGACTGCTTGCTGCCAACCTGCCAACAAACCTATATGGATGCATTCAGAGCTACTTGAACAAGAGGAAGATCCTAGTGCAGGCTCCCTACTGCAAGGTTGAATGCCAGGTACCCAGGGGCTGTCCTCAGGGCTCTGTACTGGGTCCCCTCCTATGGAACTATGTGCTAGATGAGTTCCTCTCCCTGGAACTGGGGGGTGTGTGCAAGCGCTCGCATACGCAGATGACCTCTCCCTAATCCTCTCTGCTGATTCAAGAGCACAACTGGAAACGCTTGCCAACTCAGCACTTTCTACACTAAGAGAGTGGACTGAAACTCATCACCTTAATATCTCTGCCACCAAAACCCAATCTATCCTACTAAAGGGATATCTAACTCCTACCAGACCACCGCAGATAAAAATCTACAACAGAACGGTCAAGTTGGCCACAGAACTCAAGTGCCTAGGAGTGATCCTGGACCGAAATTTATCATTTACACCCCACTTAAAATACATCCAGAAGAAAATGAAAAACTACGCTGCCATGCTTGCCAGGATTACCCGCGGCGACTGGGGGCTGAAAAGAAGAACCCTAGCAATAGTTTACAAAGCAGCCATTATCCCTGCGATTGCATATGCTTCTGGTGTCTGGCACCATAAGGCCTCTACGGCGGTAAATCGTCGGCTACTCAACATCATTCACCGACCGATTTTATTAACCTTTACCAGAGCGTGCCGCACTGTGTCTACTCATGCGCTGCAAGTACTCACTGGGACCCTCCCTCTTGATCTTGAAGTGATTCGCCTAGGCATGTTACAGCAGCTTAGACGCGGAAATCCAACTACCTTCCAGGATCACACCACAGATCCAACTGCAAATCGGACAGTGGAGAAGAAAAGACTCCAGATCTATTTGCGATCAATATGGCAGCAGCGCTGGACGACCTCCACAAAAGGGGAAGTCATGCGGAGGTTCCTCCCCGATCTACAACAAATATACCCACAGTATCCGGTATGGCTTTGCCCTGGATTGTACAGCACGTATCTCCTAACAGGACATGGAGCGATCCGCCACAAATTACACCTTCTCGGACTCGAAAACAACCCAATGTGTGCATGTGGCTCTGTGGAGACCTGGGGACACCAGATGTATGACTGCGAATTTTATGAAGATCTTCGTGTTCAATTAATCATCCAAGTGCGCCTTAATCCCAAAAACCGGGAACACTACTTACTGGAAGATGAAGCCTCATATATAGCATTCACCAAGTTTGCCCAGAACCTGTATTCTAGACGCTTGACTATTCCTCTGCCTGCAAACTTCGAATATATGTGTCAAACAAAGCTTCTCAGAGACCCCCAACTAGATGTAAGGTTTGACTGCTTGATCGTTCATGCAAGACAAAACTGGAACTCTTATGAGAAGTGACAAAACTCCATTTCCCAGAACATTGACTACCGGACGGGACAACAGTCCCATGAATGACTCCCAACTGTGACATTTTGCACAACCTATTCAGCCAAACCAACATTGGATCACCTCTGCTGGGCCTCAAGTTTTTCTAGATGGTGTGGACCTGACCCTACGGTCTGGTTTGCTCCCACCCATGCACACAGGCCACATTGGCAACCTGAGCCAGCTCCCTTGTTTGGCTCACTATCTTACCTGTTCCTGGCAGAGTGGGGAGGGGACAGTTTGCTGTCCCCTTCCCCCCTGCCACCCTATTTCTTCCATCTGGTGGGGCATGGGCATCTACCTATCTACCCCTACCTATCTACCCCCCAGCCTTCACCCCACTCTATCTGACAGCAATGTGAACATGCCCCAGACAATCTAAAATCACCAATCTAAATTAATTTTGCCCAACATTTTGGACTTCTAGCGCTTCCCGCGAAGCTTACGCGATATTTTTATTTATTTATTTATTTATTATTATTATTTTATTTATTTTTTTTTTAGGTCCTAGCCACTGAAATCTCATGAAATTAGGTGGCAGGATCTGCCAGAGTGAACTATATACTAGTGAGTACCTGGTCTGCCTCCACGGGGCGAAAGTGGGACAACGTCGGGCCTCAGTAGGGGTCTGGCGGCTAAATGACCAGATGAACAACGGTACAAGGCATTACACATATACAAAGTCCATACACTTTTAAATCTCTTGCTTTTCCAGTCAACTGGTTCACCCACAATGTAAACTACGCGGAGATGTGGGAAACCCCTGGTGCCGCTTGACCCTAAACACACTTTACACTTTACTAAATTCCTGGGAGGAATTGTTACGATCCCTATCCTTCCACATCGCTGGAAAAAATCCTGTTTCGAATCAAAATAAAAGGAATTTATGTGGGCTTTTTCATATTGTGGTTGAATTATTCAGACTCGGGCGACAATTCCACTAGTTGTTCATCCAGCAAAACCTGCCAATAGCTTGCGGAATTCAAGAAATTTACAGACATAATATAGTTGTGCCTACCTCATAGCCTTACTATTTGGTGCAAAAACAAAAAACAACGAATCTGCCTTCTCTTTGCCATTGTCGTTTTGCTCTCTCTTTTTTGGATAAAAAAATTCGTATTTTCTGGGAGAAACTTTACAAAGCAATTTAAAATGATAAGAATTGATACATTTATATTTATTGGAAAAAAAATATGAAATCACATTTATCAGCAAAATACATAAAATCACTTGGTTCACATTTTACGCTCCTTCACCTGTCGTTTGTACCCCACATCTAGGACACCTCTTGTCACAGTTCAGCAACAGCCAGCTAGCATTGCAGAATTCCATTTACTTTGGTATCTCTTCTCCATTACTGAGATGTCCTGATGGAATCTCTCGCCATGCCCATCACTTAATGCACCACAGCTGTCCGGGAAAAATTCCAAATGGGAGTGTAAAATGTATTTTAATGGCATGTTGCCGCCTAATTTATGGTATGATGACAGAAGGTTTCTTACAAGCTGTTTGCAGTTATCTGCTTTGTTGTTTCCTAGAAAGTTTGTTGCTGTAAGTTTGAAAGCGTCCCAGGCCCCTCTTTCTCTACCAAGGGGGATCGGTCACAGTGGTCGTCTTTGAGAAGGTTTCATATCTGTGGGCCATTGAACACGCCTTCCTCTGTTTTGGCCTAAGTCTTGGAAAGTTTTTCTTGAGGTATTTGAAAGTTGGTCCATCTTGATCTATGGCCTTTGAGTCCCAATTTTATGTGTAGGGGAAGTAACAGCATTTCCCTTCTATTTCTGCTTCTCTCTCTCTCTCTCTCTCAGAAGTAACGCAGAATTTTTTTTTTTTTTTTTTATTTTGGGCGGTGCAGCAAAAGCCTCAGGTTTCCTTGCACCATGTGGCTAATAATAACATTTTCAATGTCGCACTACTGGGGCTCACATTTGGTGAGTATGGGCTCGACACAGCCAGGATCCTCAGCTGGATATCATCATTCATGGAAACAATGATCAAGGGTGGAATTCAGGATCACTTAGATAGAAATGGAATTCTAAAGGATACTCAGCATGGTTTTGTAAAGAGAAAATAATGTTTAACTAATCTGGTTAGCTATGTTGACAGGATCATTCAAGAGCTGGACTTAGGGAATGATTTCGACGTTATTTGGATTTCAGCAAAGCATTTGACTCAGTCCCACATGAGCGGTTACTTTATAAGCTGGAACAGGTTGGAATCAGAGGAAAAATCCTTAGATGGATAGCAGGGTGGCTTCAGGGCAGGAGGCAGAGGGTTGTGATAAATGATTATTCCTCAGATTGGGTTGACATAAGAAGTGGGGTTCCCCAAGGATCAGTATTAGGACCATCGTTGTTTTTGATTTTCATAAATGACATCAATGACGGGATAGAGGGCATGATGTCTAAATTTGCAGATGATGAAAAGATTGGTAGAGTAGTTAATTATTGCCGCCAAGCAGAGCTTCTTCAGCATGACTTAGATAGACTTCAGAGATGGTTAGAAAAATGGCAGCTATGTTTTAATCCAGCAAAGTGTAAAGTATTGCACCTGGGGAACAGTAACTCCAAAATAACTTATACACTTGATGAAGTTGAACTAAAGCCGGTAGTGAAGGAAAGGGATTTGAGTATTACGATACAGTCAGATATGAATTTCTCCAAGCATTGTATACTGGTTGCAAGGAGGGCCCATGTTGTCCTATCGATGATTTATCGAATACTCTCTAGTAGAGATAAGGACTTCATAATCCCATTATATAAGGCTATTGTTAGACCACACTTGGAATATTATGTTCAAGTATGGAGACCGCACCTAAAGAAAGACATTGTTCTTCTTGAAAGGATTCAAAGACGGGTAACTCGCCTGGTGAGATCGGCAAAAGGGCGTCCATATGAGAAAAGACTATTATGTGGGTTGCAGAGCTTGGAAAATAGGCGCCTTAGAGGGGACTTGATTGAGGTGTTTAAGGCTCTGAGAGGCATAAGCAAAATGAATAAGGACGAAATTTTCACAGTTATAAATGATTCTAGAACTAGGGACCAAAATTTAAAGTTACAAGGGTTGTTTAGACTGGATTGTAGGAAGTTTTATTTTAGCCAGCGAGTTATAAATTACTGGAATAAGTTACGTAGATGGGTGGTAGAGGCTGACAGTCTCGGGAAATTCGAAGGTGAGCTGAATAATTACTTAAGGAAGGAGGGAAATGCGTAGGTTGTCCATTTCCTTTTCTCTTATTAATTAATATTTTAAAAATTTTCTTCTTATTATTATTAGTTTGTTTTTATTCTTATTATTTTATATTATGAATTTTTTTCTCATTTTATTCTTATTATTTTATTTTATGTATTTTTTGTTATTTTATTTTATTTTTTGGCTGGTGCAACATGAGCCATAGGCTTCCTTGCACCTTGTGGCCATTACTAATACTAATACTAATTCTTCTCTTTCTTGGTGGGGTCCCTTCTATTTCTGACTCTCTCTCTCTCTCTCTCTCTCTCTCTCTCTCTCTCTCTCTCTCTCTCTCAGGGATAACTCAGGATTTTTTTTTTTTTTTTTTTTTTTTGGCTAGTGCAGCAAAAGCCTCAGGCTTCCTTGCACAATAATAATAATAATAATAATAATAATAATAATACTTTGACAACGTTTCAAATTGCTTTTGGGATCAAGTCTGCTGAAAGTAGTGTTTTAATTAGTATCAAACAGAATTTTCAAACAAGTGACTTAAATTGTTTAATTCTTTCATATTTTTTATATATTGTATAATGTTTCATGTATTTTAAACTCAGATTCTGCACAAAATCTAACTTGTTTTTCAGATATATATATATATAAAAAGTCATTCATGATTGTTATTCAAATTTGCAGAAATACAATTCGATAAAATGCCATTCCGATTGTGAAAGTGTTCAATAGAGGGCGTAACGATTGGAAATAATTGCTCTTTGTTGTTAACAGCTGAATAACAACAGCTGACATTTCGTGAGAAACAGTTGTTAATGTATTTCCAATAACACACAGTTCATCATAAAAGACATTTATGTTATATTCTTTGAAAAAGCTCTGAATTAAATATTTAATGAATATATGAAAATATCAGAAAATACGCTTTCTTGTTAACTTGATAACTTTGCTAAATTTAATACTAAGCATGCTTCGATTACTTTTCATAAGGTGAAGATTACTTACTGTATTTTTTATCTTCTTATATGAAATGTAACAACAGAAGGGATATACACTGAGTGATCACTGAATTATGACCAACCCTATGAAAACTGAATGCGACCCGTTCACCACGTTAGGTACGAGGGTGCAGAGTTAGTCGACCTACTTGGCATTGGTAACGTTTCAGTGGTAGTAGTAGAGGCATGTGATGCAAGAAAGCAAGCGTATGAGCTTATGCAGCATCAGTCAAAAAAAAAAAAAAAAAAAATACAAAACAATCCCCTCTAAATATTTGTACAGTTCCTCCTTAAATTTATTTAACCTATCAACTTCCACAACGACAGATGGAAGTTTGTTCCAGCAATTAACCACCCGCTGGCTAAAGGCAAATTTCCGCACATCTATTCTACATCTGTCCTTCCTCAATTTCAGTTTATGCCCCCTTAGGTTCGTAATCTGAACAAGCGGAAGAATCTCATCAGAATTCAGCATGCTCAACCCATTCAAGCCCTTATACACCTCAATCAGATCACCTCGCAGGTGCCTAGTCTCCAGCTGCTGCAATTTGCAGGACTTAAGCCTCTCCTGGTAAGAGGATCCCTTCATTCCCCTCACCAATCTTGTTGCCCTTTTTCTGTACACGCTCAAGCAAATCTACATCCTTCCTAAAATGAGGCTTCCAGTCCTGCACCCTGTGCTCAAGGCGTGGCCTGACCATTGACTTATACAGAGGGACAATCACCTCCTTTTCCCTGCTAACAAAATTCCTGTATATCATTGACAACACCTCATGACCTGACCTGGCAGCCTGTCTGCATTGCTCAGAAAATTTCATATCTGACTGCACAATTACTCTCAGGTCTTTTTCATTTTTTACCACCTTAAGTGTAGTACCACACAGTTGGTACGTTTCTCTGGGGTTACTTCTACCCATATGCAGTACTTTGCATTTTTCAATGTTAAACTTCAGTTGCCACTTCTCAGTCCATCTGCCCAAATTTTCTAGATCCTGTAGCAGTAGCATACTGCCATTACTATCATTAACAACACTGCCAACCTTTATATCATCTGCAAACTTCGATACTAAGCCTGATATACCTTCATCAATATTATTGATAAATATACAAAACAACAGTGGACCCAACACCGAACAATGTGGGACTCCACTAATAACATTAGTCCACGAAGAGCAGCACCAATTGATTACCACCCTCTGTCTTCTCCCACTCAACCATCCTTTTATCCATTGTAGTAACTTTCCCTTGATACTATTCTGCTCTAATTTGTACAGTGTTCTTCCATGCGCAACAGTGTCAAAAGCTTTTCTGAAATCCAAGTATATGATATCAAAATTATTTTTTTCATCCAGTTCCTTTGTAACCACATCATAATAACTAATCAAATTTGTCAGATTTGCAGACAAGACTTTCCCTTAACAAACCCATGCTGTGTCTGAATTATTGCTGCAGTCTTGTCTAGATGATCTAGCAATGCATCTTTAACCAGTGACTCCATTATTTTACCCAGAACAGAAGTTAAACTAACTGGTCTGTAATTACTCATGTCGCCCTTCTATCCCCCTTTCTGAATTGGGGATACATTTGCACATATCCAGTCCGTGGGGATCTCCCCTGAGTCCAAGGATGCTCTCAGAATTATGGCTAAGGGTTTGCTTACTTCCTTTGACGCCTCCTTTAATAGAACTGGATAGATCCCATCCAGCCCAGGTACCTTTCTTATGTTTAACTTCAACAATTCCTCCTCCACTTTGTTCTCAGTTATTACAAAATCATTAAGCACCCTGTTACAATTTGATAACCTTGTGGCATTTTCAGACCTTAATAACTCCTCATGTGTGAATGTAGATGCAAAATACTGATTCAGTTTGTTTGCTATCTGTTCAGGATCATCAACAGTCGAACCATCGATATCAAGATTCATTCAGATTCATCTCCTTCCTTTTAGAGTTTATATGAGTAAAGAAATCCTTGCTGTTTTTCATAGCATTCTTTGCCAAAGATTTCTCGTAATCTGCCTTCGCCTGCCTAATCTCATTTGTAACTCGGTTACAGACTAACTTTTATATATCATAGGCTTCTGGTTCAGTAGGTAGTAAAATTCCAAGCGTGATGGGTAAAAGGAAGGATTTATCGGGCTTTGATAAAGGACAGATTGTGGGTGATCGACGAGCTGGTGCCTCGATTTCCCAAACGGCTGAACTAGTGGGGTGTTCGAGAGCCGCCGTAGTTAAAGTGTACCAGGAATGGCGTCAAAATAGTCAAACAACGACCTGATAGCAAAACTGCAAAGGTCAGCGAAAGGTTGATATCAGAGGTGAGCGCCGGGTCCGACGACTCGTACAGGCGAAGCACTGTTGAAGAGTTGACTACCCAATACAACATGGGCCAACCCAGAACAATATCTGGCATGACCATGCGTCGCACGTATGGGCTATACCAGCAGACAACTCCTACAGCATCCTCTCCTAACCAAGGTTCATCAGCGTAAAAGACTCGCCTGGTGCAAAGAGCATGCAAGTTGGACGTTAGAAGACTGGAAGGTGTGCTGGTCGGATGAGTCACGTTATTTACTCCACACCGTGGGTGGTCGTGTACGGATTTGGCATCAACAACATGAGGCTCTTGATCCATTATGCATGGTATCAAAAATGCAGGCAGGTGGAGATGGTTGTATGGTGTGGAGCATGTTTCACTGGCTGGAACTTGGACTTCTGGTGCATGTGGAACAACGTATCAGTGGTCACCGCTATCGTCAACTGCTTGCTGACAGTGTACACCTCGCTATGTTACACTTTTTCCCGAATGGCGATGGTGTCTTCCAAGGTGACAATGCGGCGAGCCATCGGGCACTTGTTGTGCAGGAATGGTTAGAGGAACAGAGTTTTGTCTTCCGAATTCCACCGATATCAATCCCATAGAGCACTTGTGGGACACTATATCAGGCGTCTGTATACACCAATCACCTCCATACCTGCATTCCTGACCGCATTACACACAGCTTGGTTGGCCATACCTCCCGAACGCTTCCGACATCTTGTTGAATCAATGCCACGTCGGATGGCTGCTGTATTGAGGGCAAAAGGAGGACCTACGAAGTATTAAGTAGGTGGTCATAATTCAGTGATTTCTCAGTGTATATTCCCTTAAAGTACCTAAAATAATTTTCACTATGAATCGAAATTATATAAATTGGTGCATTTGGGGAAAGTATCCACAATCCTAATTCAAGTGTTCGGTATGGTTGCCTTGAATTTAATTTTTTAAAGCTAATCAGGAGGAAAAAATTACACAGTGAGCTATTAAACTGTTGTGCATCAATATGGATATAATTTCTTCTAATTGCATATTTCAATTCTAATAAAGTGAAGGCTGGGTTTTGGAAGCACAGTCCTTTGCGAAGTGCCCATTGTGGGTAGCACAGCTGGTACAATTACCATCCGCCCAATACCGGGTGGAAAAGACCTGAGTTCGAATTCTTTCATCGAAGCTAGGAATTTTTATGGGTCTTTTTCACAACGTGTCATTAGTCCGTCTTAGACGAAGGTAACATGATTATTACTATAATTAATACCACATGAAATTAATAATATAGTTTATTAAGCTAATCGCCAAAATCACTATACTATTCAAAGTGACGTTTCAGGCATCTTACCGATACCCATCATCAGACCATGCTGTTAGGGGACAGAGAAATATAAAGGGTTACAAATTTGAATATTACAATAACAATTACCAATATTAGAATTCCAATTACATATATACAATAAGTTAATTAATTGTGGATAATAAGTCTAAAGTATTAAGTTTAAATTACCGTTACAATAGAAAACAGATATTAAATTAAGTAAAACCAAATACATAAAGATTACATTCTTACCCGCTGTCAGAGTTTGAAAAATTCTGGTAATTCAAACTTAATACTTTAGACTTATTATCCGCAATTAATTAACTTATTGGAACTGTATATATGTAATTGTTATTGTAATATTCAACTTTGTAACCTTTTTTTACTCCACCAGAAATACATCAGTATTACTTACCTTTACTTCCTTCTAATCAAAATGGCTTTTGTTGCACGTTAATTCATTTAAATAGTTGATTACAGAATCAAGTTGAACGATAGCATCTACATTTTGCTGGAGCCGAGTGGTCAGGACCGGGAGTGCGCTAGCACACGATCTTTGAGTAAACTGGGGTTCAAGCTCCTGACTGCTAAAGAAGGTCGATCTGCCAACTCGCATTGGACCAGAGTGGCAGACCATGGTCCATTTCCCTCAACATGAATTGTTGAGGAGGTTTTCGTCCTCCAGTGGATTGATAATGGCTGCTGCTTACCTTACCAACCCAGAATTTGGTATGAATGAACTGCTTCTTATCAATTTGTAATAATTAAATTAAGTGTAGTTATAAAGACACACATTTCTCAAGTGAAAATAACGTAAATTTCTAAATACTTGTATTAACTGGAAAATAATATCAACAAACCAACTCGAAAAAAATTACTGTTTTGGTTTCATCGTAATGTGACTGAAATTGTTCATATTTAATTCCATAAAGCTTTCACGTTCTACTGTCTCTATCTTTTAAAAAATATATTAATTATTAATTAATTCTTTGAACAGTCAATCTATATAATCAAATTTTCGATTTCTACTGTCATAAATTGTTCAATGCTAAAGGAATTTTACAGTAGTGACACCTCGTGGCAATATATTAAAAGTTTTGAAAATAAAGGGTCATTATCTATTGCATTTTTTATTTAAAAATGTGAAGTTCTAAATATTCGCATTAAATATGCGTAGAATTACAGTTCCAAAAAGAGAGAGATATTCATATATTTTATTATTATCATTTATTTTATTTATTTCTAAAGAAATATTTCTATTTCTAATGTTACTTAAGTCTCTCTTTTTTTGCTTTGGCACAACTCTTCTTAAAATTTCCTTATTACAATTTGCAATGATGCATCATTTGGCCAATACTGTAATAAGTTATTTGTAAAATGAAATAAAATAAATAAATCATTTGTAAAATGAAATAAAATAAATAAATCATTTGTAAAATGAAATAAATAAATTATGTGTAATATTTCTTATATCATCATACGCCTGGCCTCCTTTATCATAGTGAAGATCAAAGGCTTCACTTTGAACTTCAGTGCAGACAGTTTCTTACCACCAGATAAATGTGGATGATTGGAGGAGGGAGTGAGGGGTATAATTCTTAGTGCATAAATCTTCGGTTTGTATTAGCCAATCAAAGCAGAGGTCTAACAAGTGTTTCGATAAACCTGTTTTCTGTCTCGTGTACTTTCCCTATCGCAATCCATCCCAAACCGAAGATTGCATTTGAATTCTTTACGTTATTTTATTCTCCTCACGCTGATTATTCTGTTTGAAAATCAGAATCAAGACAAGGAGCAAAAATTATTACAGTTAAGTGGATCCTGTTGTTATTTTTCTCGCTACAGTTAGGAAAAAATGTAGATGTTTACCTTTTTATTTGTCCTTTTAATTATGAGGAAGCAGAGCGAACTTCTCTTTTTGCTTTGGCGCAGCACTTCTTAAAATCTCCTAAATTTTCTAAAATTTTACATCCAATTCTTAAAATGGATGTAATTATTTGCAAAATGTAGTTTTTATATAAAAATTAACAATGCGGTTTCTAATAAATTTCATCCTTTAAAGTATTCTGTTAAGATTTATAGATTTGTATACAAAATATAATATTTTATATGGCTGTTTTGTTTTCAGATTAAAAGGGAAGATTGTATAAATGAAACAATCATGAAAGATTAGTCACAGGGTTATTACAAATTAATTATTTAAAATTAGTAATATAGGATTTGTTTCTCGCCACCATTTTGGGTTGTTTCGAGATTGGTTGAGGGAGGAGTTATACAATTTCAAGGTTGTCACTTTCAGAAAGAAGGGATTTTTTCCGGGATTACTTTCCTCCTCCCCATTTTCCCCCCTCTTTAGCAAACAGACAAACCAACCCGATACACTAATGGCTCGAGATGATTTGGTGCTAATCTGGAAAGCTGAAATCATAGTTAGGTAAAGTCAGTAACTGAAGTTTACTGAATTAATTAAAATTATACATTTGCGCACACAATGAGTGCTCGCACTTAGGGCCGGACTGTTCATAAAAGGAATTACCTGGATTGTCAAGTTCAAAGTGGGGCGCTGTCATTAAATAGCGAATTAGGTGGTCCCCTAGGGAGCCAAATTTCAGGAAAACAATCAAATTAAAAACAAAATGAAAAACTTGAATTAAAATATAAATAAAGATGTCTTTATTTCAATTCCTGTGTGCGCAGAGGAAATGTGACGATTAATTTCTTTACATTTCTGAGAATTTATTAATATTTCAAATCTTTTATTTACATTAAAGATAATATTTTAGCGAAATTAATTTTTAATTTGTGACGTCGGGTCAAGGTGACCCCAGAAATTTTGATGCGCAATAACTCAACCATTATAAGACAGTCGCCCACGAAAATATTTTCCAGTTTACAAAACTCTGCCTACATCTTTTGGGTTGTTTGGGAGGGGGGGGGAGGAGTTGATACGAGCATGGCTATGCAAAAAGGGAAGCCCATTAGATGCGATGCCCTCATGTTCCGATACAGAAGCATAAACGTTTCTTGAAAGGTTACACCAATGGAAAGGATCTCCAAAATCAGCTGTGCACCTAGGCTCCCTGATACCAACCCACGGTCCTGGGTATGCCTAGGATGCTATCGCCATCCACTTCTGGGTGAAAAAAAAAAAAAAAAAAAAATTCGGATATTTTGAAATAATAATACTAAAATCCACTAATACTAAGAATCCACTTCAGGAGGAAGTGGATTCTTTTGCTTGAATCTGTCCCGAATTTGGCTACGCCCGCAACTCGCTTTCAAGGTGGACCCTTAATCTGGAGTTCAGCCTTTTGCTCTTATTCACTTGACTCTTGAGTGTTTTTTATTCCTTCTTTTTATCTATTTATTATACTTCACGTTATTTTCCATGCCTTTACTATAGAAATGTTTTACAATTTCTTTCATGTCCAAAGAATTAGCAATATTTGATTCAATAGAAATCGATGCTCACCGAATGGCGGTACTCGATTGGACTTCACATATAACCCCTTCCACCAACCCCTCCAAAGGATATTGCAAGAAGTTATTCTTAAAGAACTTGAGGAAGTTTTGTAATTACTTGAGGCTTTAAGCGAGATAACAGATTTTACGTGTTAGCATTTTTATCAACTTTGGCAGTCATTTGGATATTTTTAATGTTTTATCTGATTTTTATCATATATTCTGACAGAATACTGTAAAGAAGCGCATTTTTGAAAAACAGGTGCTTGAATTTAAGTGACACTTTCCACCAAATGCGTAAAATCAAACCAATGGGGAAACCTTACCAGCTCGGTGGTGGTATGAGAGTTTCGCCACTACTTTTCAAGTAACTTCGCTGGAATTTTAATACGAATGAACTAACTGCAGTAATAAAAGTAAGAATGCGTGCTTATTTAATTTTCATTTTGTTATTACCTCGTCATGCCAATCAGAACACATTTATTTTGCTTCCTTTCAAGCGTGTTTAAGGTCAACCTTAGACGCTTTCGCAATTCTATCCCCCTTCCCCTTCTCCTAACAAAAAAAAAAAAAAAAAAAATTGCTCTTCATGCTTTTCACAATGATCAGGAATTTCTAATTTGTTTGTCTTCTATAAACAAATTCCAGATTCCTAAGTGCGAAATGCTGGGCAAATGTTTTATCACAGTATGTGATTTCTTTTTCGTTATTTTTGAAGTAAAAATAAATACCCATGGCCATTACAGTACTCGTAAACCATGACTGCTTAATTTTTACACTTTTTCTTTATTTATAATTTTCCCATTTAATAGTTATGTCTGTCTAGTCGTGCGTTGGAGAAAAATCATAAAAAAAAAAAAAAAACTTGGGTGCACTTTGGGGAAAAAAAAAAAAAAAGGGTGAATTATAGTATTCTTGAAGTATGATAGTTATTTCTAATCTGCATTAATTTTTTTGATTAGAGAAATATTGCTGAAAAAAATTTCTTTAAAATTCCACGTTGTATGTTGCCTACTTTTTCATAGTTTTGTGCACTTAGATTTTACCAATTTTGCTACCTCATAGCCTTAATATAGTGAAATATTTTTTTTTAATAAGACTGTTGTTATTAAAGGTATTTTTTTACTTTATTATTTGGTATGATGTCAGAATTATAACGTTTTAAAGTTCCTCATATTATTATTATTATTAGCTTTATCCCAGGGGCTCACATCTGGTGAGTATGGGCTTGGCACACCCAGGGTCCTGAGCTGGATATCATCATTCTTCTTTTTCTTGGTGATTCCCTTCTATTTCTTTCTCTCTCAAGATAATTCAGAAATTTTTTTTTTTGGCTGGTGCAAGGAAGCCTGAGGCTTATGTTGCACCAGCCAAAAAAAAAAAAAAAAAAAAAAAATCCCTGAGAGAGAGAGAGAGTCAGAAGTAGAAGGGAATCACCAAGAAAGAGAAGAATGATGATATCCAGCTTAGGACCCTGGGTTTGCCAAGCCCATACTCACTAGATGTGAGCCCCTGGGGTGAAGTCTACATCCTTCCTAAAATGAGGCCTCCAGACCTGAATGCAGTACTCAACATGTGGCATGGTTGTTTCCATATACTTAATAAATTCCATTAATTAGCTCTGATAATTACAAGCTTATCCAGGGACAACTAATGGAACAGTTATAAGGTCTTATATTATATGAGAACAAACGTTTAGAATAAAGTGCAACTCATAGGAAAACTAATAAATTAATGTCACATGAAATGGCTAATAAATAATATTGCCGATATTATGCATATTATAATATATTATGCAGAATTGTTGTCAAAAGACAAGATAATTTTTTTTTCTGTAGCATTATGGCCTTTGGACGTAGTGATTTCCGGCAGTTCTTCTTCAGCTCTAGGATTGTACATTTGAATTTAAGATTTTCATAGAGCAATGTACATTGTTGGTTATGGAGGAAAGTTTTTGCAGAGCAGTAGAGTCTGGCCTGGCAAAGTTTGTCAGCAGAATGCTAGACTTAGTGTTACCATATGGGACTAAGTGATTAGGCTTATATGTTTGAGGATGAGCATTCCTTTATACAGTATTTCAAAGACAGTACTTGTATTATTTCACTGTCAACTTACAGGGATATAAGAGTCATCAGGGCTGCACACTTTCATATATTTAACTATTGACATCAATCACGTTGCCATGTGAAAACTGAAAAAATTAACATGATGGGACACAGCACATAAAAAAAAAAAAAAAAAAAGGCAGCCATAACAAACTAGCACCATCTACAAACTTTGCATGCAATAGGATAATCACTTCCTTATCCCTGCTAGCAAAATTCCTGTATATCATTCAAAAATACCCCATGAGCTGTACAGGCAGCCTGTCTGCACTGCTCAGAGAACATCATATCTGACTGCACAATTACCTTCACATCTTTTTCATTTTCCACTACCCTGAGTGTAATACTACACAGTTGGTACTTTAAACCCATATGCAGTACTTTGAATTTGGCAATGTTGAGCTTCAATTGCCATTTCCCTACCCATCCTTTTCTAGATCTTGTTGCAGTAGCACACTGCCATTATTGTCATTAACAACCCTGCCAACCTTTGTATCATCTGCAAACTTGGACATTAAGCCTGATATATTTTCATCAGTATTATTGATAAATATAGAAAACAACAATGGGCCCAACACCAAACCCTGGGGGACTTCAATAATAACATTAGTCCACGAAGAGCAGTGTCTATTGATTATCACTCTCTGTCTTCTTCCACTCAACCATCTCGTTATCCATAGCAGCAACTTTCCCAGCCACACTGCACCAATTTGAGCAGGTGTCTTATGTGCAAGAGTATCAAAAGCTTTCCTGAAATCCAAGTATATGATATAAAAATATTTTTTTCCATCCATTCCTTTGTGACCATATCGTAGTATCCAGTTAAATTGGTCAGACAAGATTTCCCATTAACAAATCCACGCTATGTCTGAACTGTAACTGTAGTCTTGTCTAGATGATCCTGCATTACTTCTTTAACCAGTGATTCTATTATTTTCCATGGAACAGAAGTTAAACTAACAGGTCTGTAATTACTCATATCACTCTTTGATCTCACTTTTTGAATTGGGGATACATGTGTACATTTCCAGTCCATGGTGACCTCTCCTGAATCCAAGGATGCTGTCATAATTATGGCTAAGGGTTTGCTTACTTCCTTCATTGCCTTCTTTAATATAATTGAACAGATCCCATCCATCCCAGGTGCCTTTCTTATGTTCAACTTCAACAATTTCTCTTCCACTTTCCTCTCAGTTATTACAAAATCATTTAGCTCCCTGTTAGTTTGCCTGGCATCTACTTCCTAAAGAATTCCTCATGTGTGAATGTAGATGCAAAATACTCATTCAGTTTGTCAACAACCTGAGCAGGATCATTAACAGTCAAACCATCAATATAAAGTGAACCAATTCAATTCATTCACTCACTTCCTTCTAGTGTTTACATAAGTTGAGGTCTTTGTTGTTTTTTTTTT
Source organism: Mastigoproctus giganteus (assembly GCF_048544385.1). Taxonomy (NCBI): domain Eukaryota; kingdom Metazoa; phylum Arthropoda; class Arachnida; order Uropygi; family Thelyphonidae; genus Mastigoproctus; species Mastigoproctus giganteus. The sequence continues at coordinate 219,462,364 of NC_143580.1, forward strand.
TTGCATCCTTTGCCAAAGATTACTCATAATCTGCCTTCATTTGCCTAACCTCCTTTGTGACTTGATTACATACTAGTCCCAGCGGCTCACATCTGGTGAGTATAGGCTTGGCACACCCAGGGTCCTGAGCTGGATATCATCATTCTTCTCTTTCTTGGTGATTCCCTTCTACTTCTGATTCTTGTTCTCTTTCTCTTTCAGAGTGACTCAATTTTTTTTTTTTTTTTTTTTTTTTTAGCTGGCACAGCAAAAGCCTCAGGCTTCCTTGCACCATGTGGCTAATAATAACAATAACAATATCTGTTATAGGCTTATGTGTCACTTGATAATTTATGTGCATCTCATGCATTTTTCTTCTCTGCCATGAGTCTCATTAGTTCATCTGACATTCATTTAGGCCTAAATCTTGAAGAATGTTTCTTAGTTGGTATGAAAAGCCTAGTAGCTTCCAAGATTAATTCCTCGAATACTTCCAATTTAGAATTTGTTTATAGTAACATCATCATTTTGTCCCATTGTATTGAATTTAAAAACTGAATGAAACCACTGTAGTTACCTTTTTACAAAAGCAAAAACCCTTCCCCTTTACCTTTTGATGGTAGTTACATCATTAAGTAAATCCCAAATCAATACACTGTGATCGCTGCCATCTAGTGGTTCTTTTATCTGCAAATTCTTAATCCATGAATAATCACTGCTGATAATCAGATCTGTAGAAAAGTCATCCAATAAATCCACAAAGTCTTGCTAACTGTGAGTGATCAACCCATAAGTTTCAGTCAATATCTGGAAAATTAAAGTTCTCTACCTTGTCTTTCTATAGAAAGTATATCTGGTGAGTATGGGCTTGGCACACTTAGGATCCTGAGCTGGATATCATCATTCTTCTCTTTCTTGGTGATTTCCTTCTATTGCTGATTCTCTCTCTGTCTCTCTCTCAGGGTAACTCAGAAATTTTTTTTGGCTGGTACAGCATAAGCCTCGGGCTTCCTTTGCACCATATAGCTAATAACAATAATAATTCTGATTTACCGGCCAACTTTTATTTCTCTCTACACTTTTTTTGTTTTGCTTCTCAGTGTCATTATGCCTATAACACACTTCTACTGTCATTTTTGCTTTCTCAATTCTTATGTCACACCAAACTGACTCAGAATTGCACTGGCCACCCATGTCAACTGGATGCACTGGCTTTGATTTTATGTGCTTCTTAACTAAGAACATAACCTCTCTTCCCCCCATTACATTATACTCTCTATATTCAAATTCTGCATCCCTTATATCTGGGTGACACCATATCTCTGATATCCCAAGTGTCCAAATTTGATGTCTTGACCAGCACTTCAATTTCATCAAAAATATTTGCTATGTTCCTAGCATTTGTGTACATGCAAGTATACATGTGCCTGTTCTTACTCTTAGTTATGCTAACACATCCCATGTATTTTTTTTGTTCCATGACTCCCAGTGTCCTTGAAATCTCTGTCACTTTGCCTTCCAGGCTGCTTGTTCCAATATAATCAGTGCAAAAATCACTTTCACCTCTGCCTGCAGCAATTGTTAATCTATTATTTTGTGTATCCCCCAAGCTACAGTTATCCCACCCACCTAACACTGCTTTGATAGCATCAGCAAATATTCTTGCACCCTTTCTATTTAAGGTGTATCATATCCCTGTAGAAGCAATGTCTCCTGTTAAAAAGCAGAGACCATAGTGAGAAAAATTCTACCCCATGAGCCTTGCACAGTCTCTTCAGGGCCAAATTGATTGACAAGGCTCTCATTATTTATGACAGTTTCAAATTTAACTTTAACTTGCGACTTTTTTTTTTTTTTTATGTTGAACATTTTCTGTCAACATAGTTGGTGAAAGCAAGCTCGGAGATAGGGACAGGCCTCATTATCCAATTTTCCAACCAGAAGGGCAAGGTATATGCCTTGTAGTTCTTGATGATGTCATCCATAATGATGACGAAGAAGAGATATGAGGAGAGAATGTCTCCTTGCCTCACACCCGATGTTGTCAAGAATTCTTCTGACTTTGTGTTTCCAGTACTCACATAGTGTGGCATTGCCTATAGTAACTCCTAATGGCAGCTACTAAGCTTCTGCTAACATTTTTGTTCTCCAACATACTCCATAACTCACTCCATGGAACTTTGTCAAATGCCTCCTTAAGGTCAAGGTAGCAAACATGCACTTCTGAGTTGTACTTAATGGATTTCTCAATAATCTGCTGAAGCATAGAGATAAGATTTTATGTGCTTCTTCCCTTTCTGAACCTGCATTGAGCCTCCTCCAGCTGCTCCTTCACCTCTTTTCTGAGCCTCATTTTTTAGTATTAGAGAATACACTTTCTCCGGTACACCAAGCAAGGAAATGCATCTGTGGTTTTGGCACTTTCAGTGGTTACCCTTTTTTAAAAATGGGCATAGTGACTGATAAATCCCAGTCTACCAGTATCTTCTTACTCTTCCATGCCAGCTGCATCATTCTCAATAGAAGATGCATCACCCTTATGCTTTACCATCTCAGGTGTTATGCCATCATGTCTGGCTGCCTTTGCGCGCCTCCGTAGCCAGGTGGGAAGGAGCAGCAGTGCGTGACACATGCTTCTTGATTAGACTGGGGTTCGATCCCGTCACCACCAAATACGGAGGATGCGGAAAGGTCAGGGAATGACCACCGCATATTCCCGGAGCAATATGGCCTTAGTTACTAATGCTCCTAAAAACCAAATAACATACTGGCTGCTTTTCCAGCCTTCGTCTTCATGCTGCTTCTGTGCACTAAATTGGCAAAACCATGTTTGAATTAATTAATTAATTAATGCAAAGTTGGATTTAGATAGTCTGTGGCCCTGTTGAACCTATATTTAGAAGCTCTAAAAATAAGGTCATCGGCGAGGGTCTTGGACTAGTAATAAGTGCATTATTCTAGAGCAATCACGCCACTTCATCTCTGTAAATTTAGCCTTGATGAATTGGCACTTTTCCACCTAATTGAGATTTTAGTTTACTGTATTAGTAAAACAGATGCATAATCCCCCTCCCAAATAGAATTCCATATAAATGGTGACATTTTTACATTGGAATCCTGTTGTTGGGATTCCATAACATTGCCAGTTAATTTGAATTCTTTTGAGTGGATTTACCAGTAAACAGAATTAAAATTTCAATCATATGAGAAATTTTGCAACGTCAGAAATCACCCGCACCACCCCATTATACAAGGCTAGAGTTTAAGTTCACACAACCTTGCATTCTGGAGTAATGTACATGGTCATACGATTCCAGATTGCATTTGCGCATATCATGTATTCAACTTCATATCTTACTAGTGATTAAAAAAAGGTGGGGGGCAGGTTGCAGTTGAATGATTATTGCTGTGTTGGTTCTAACAGAAAATTTGCAAACTGCTGTTGTTTGGTGGGCACCTCCTGAAGTTAAATGTTTCAGTATCCAAGAAAACTCCACACCAGATATGTGCAGAGGTGGTGTGCCATTTTGCTGAAATTAAGCCTTACTCTCTGCACACTGGCAGAAAATTCTTCTTCTTGTAAGCGCTCTGCTTATAGGCAGTCCTCAACTCTTTGAGAAATATAAGCTACTTGGTGGTTTCTTGCCATCTTTTATATTTGTGCACACAGCTCTGTGGCTGTGTGTGTGTGTGTGTGTTGATGTTCAGTGTGTTTTTGGGGAAAGAAAATACTACCAAAATATTGAGTAAAAATTAAAAACTTCATGTGTGAATATGGATGCAAAATCTGGAATTCAATTTGGCCACAATATCAATAGTTGTGTCATCCATATATAGTAGGCTAATGTGATTCATCTCTTTATTTCCAGTTTTAACATATTATGCAAAGAATTCCTTGCTAAATTACTTTGCATCTACCTTAACTTGCCTATCCCCCTTTCCCCTCTTAGTTACTTGATTGCAGACTATATTTGCTGTTGGCTTCTGTGTTCACTTGGTAATTTATAACCTTCCCCTGCATTTTCTTTGCCACTAATCTAGTTCAGTCAGTTCATCTGACAACTATTTAGGTAAACCTAAATGGACCTTGAACAATATAAATTAATGGGTGACATGGAAGCCTATGATAGATATAAGCTGGTCTGTAACCAAGTCACAAAGGAGATTAGGCAGGCAAAGGCAGATTATGAGAAATCTTTGGCAAAGGATGCAAAGAAAAACAGCAAAGGGTTCCTTACCTATGTAAACTCTAGAAGGAAAGGGATGAATCAGATTGGTCCACTGGATATTGATGGTTCAACTGTTGATGATCCTGCTCAGGTGGCTAACAAACTAAATGAGTATTTTGCATCTACATTCACACATGAGGAGTTATTCAGGGAGGGAATGCCAGAGGTGAATGAAACTCTGGCAGTGAGCTAGATGATCTTGTAATAACTGATTGCAAAGTGGAGGAGGAGAAATTGTTGAAGATAAACATAAAAAAGGCACCCGGGGTGGATGGGATCTATCCAGTTATATTAAAGAAGGCAGCAAAGGAAGTAAGCAAACCCTTAGCCATAATTATGAGAGCTTCTTTGGATTCAAGGGAGGTACCCATGGACTGGAGATGTGCAAATGTGACCCCAATTCACAAAGGAGGATCAAAGGACAACACAAGTAATTAGAGACCTGTTAGTTTAACTCCTGTTCCAGGAAAATTAATGGAGGCACTGGTTAAAGAAGCACTGCAGGATCATCTAGACAAGACTTCAGTTATAGCTCGGACACAGCATGGTTTTGTTAAGGGAAAGTCTTGCCTGACCAGTTTGATTGGATACTATGATGTGGTCACAAAGGAACTGGATGCAGGGATTAACTTTGATATCATATATTTGGATCTTAGAAAGGCTTTTGATACTGTTGCACATGGAAGACTGCTGCACAAATTGGAGCAGTGCGGCATTGGAGGCAAATTGCTGCTATGGATAAAGGGATGGTTGAGTGGGAGAAGACAGAGTGGTAATCAATGGACACTGCTCTTCGTGGACTAATGTTATTAGTGGAGTCCCTCAGGGTTGTGTTGGTTCCCTTGTTGCTTTCTGTATTTATAAATGATATTGATGATGGTATATCAGGCTTATTGTCCATGTTTGCAGATGATATGAAGGTTGGTAGAGTTGTTAATGACAGTATGCTGCTGCAACAGGATCTGGAAAAGTTGAGCAGATGGGCTGAGAGGTGGCAAATGAAGTTTAACATTGACAAATGTAAAGTACTATATATGGGAAGCAGTAACCCCCAGAGTAACGTATCAACTCTATGGTACTACACTGATAGTGGTAGAGAACGAAAAGGATCTGGGGGTAATGGTGCAGGCAGATATGAAGTTTTCTGAGCAGTGCAGATGGTCTGCAAGAGTAGCTCATGGTGTCTTGTCAATGATATACAGGAATTTTTCTAGCAGGGATAAGGAGGTGATTATTCCCTTGTATAAGGCAATGGTCAGGCCACACCTTGAGTACTGTATACAGGTCTGGAGGCCTCATTTTAAGAAGGATATAGAGCTGTTGGAACGAGTACAGAGAAGGGCAGCAAGATTAGTGAATGGAACAAAGGGTTGCTCTTACGAAGAAAGGCTTAAGTTTTGCAAATTACAGAGTCTGTAGACTAGGCACTTGCGAGGTGATCTGATTGAGGTGTATAAAGCCTTGAATGGTTTGATCATGCTCAGTGCTAATGGGATTCTTGCTCAGAATAATCACCTGATAAGGCATAAATTCAAATTGAGGAAAAACAGATGTAGGATAGATGTGCGGAAGTTTGCCTTTAGCCAGCAGGTAGTTGGTTGGTGGAACAGACTTCCATCCTTTGTTGTGGAAGTTGATAGCCTAAATAAATTTAAGGCTCAGCTGGACAGGTATTTGGAATGAATGGAGGGGTGAAATGGGAGTGGTTTTTTTTTTTTTTTTTTTTTGGCTGATGCTGCATAAGCTTGCTTTCTTGCATCATATGTCTCTACTAATGCTAATATCTCTTAGTTGGCATAAAATCCTTAGTACTTTCTGTGATCACTTCCTCAAATGCTTCCCATTTATTTGCAGTGTAATTCCAGTTTATCTGATATTTAACTTTTGTAACTATAGAAAGATGCAAACCTGTATTAATATATTATATGTCAGGTTTAGTTTTTATTTCATTTATGTTTTATTTTTGAATATAATGTTTTGTTATATTTCATTTATTAAGTTTAGATCTCATTGGCACGAAGACTGGATTTCAAACATTTTTAGTTTGATATTTGGAATTCTGTTAGGTGATTATACTTTAAATGGGTTACAAATAAATTAAATTGTGTGGGAAAGTGCATTCTTTAATTAATTAGTTCACACAAATAGCATAATCATGGAATGAAAACATAAATTTCTTTAACAGAATATTTTTATTGCAATCTAGGTGAAGTTTTATTTATCAGAAGGGACTGTAGCTGCTGAAATTAGTCTCCAGACATGCTGTATAGGCTAATTTTAGTTTTGTTGCCATTATTTTTCATATACAGAAGAGTAATTCCAGATTTTAAACCACAGTCTTTTAGGTAAGTATAATTTTTACAAAGTATAAAAAATGTATGAAATTCAAAATATATATTTGATCTCTGGCAGTTTCTCAACATATTTTTGTGAAGTACTCGCTTATCGATAAAAAATATATTTTCAGTACCTACAATTTCAAGAAGTTTTTTTATATTATGCCAATTGTTTAAACTTTAAATACCACTTTAATAAAATGCAGACAAATCATCCCACTAATCTAGTGTGGTGATACGCTGAAATATTTTTGATTTTCTTCATATTTTATTTCAATAAAATATTATATATATATATATATTATTATGTATAATAAAATATACTCAGACTAGTTTATGTTAAATCTGTTTATTTCCACCTGTTCTGGAAATGGAGGCACGAAATTTATGAAATACACACACACACACACACACACACACACACACACACACACACACACACACACACACACACACACTGGCCAAAAAAAATATGAACCTTTTGTATTAAGACAGTTACAGACAGAAGAAATGCAGGGATGCAAAGAAAACTGTGACTTTGGGTGAGGATGTGCTGCCTCATTGAGTATAAACACTGCACAGGCTGTTCAAGTGCAGTAATCCAAAACCAAAATGGGGAAAATGCATGATTAATCAGACTTTGCAAGATGGTCTTATCATGGGTGCACATTTAGCAGGAGCCACAATTCAAGAAACAAAAGATATAATTGATTTCTCGAAAGCATCCATCTCAAAAGTTTATAACAACAGGAAAACAAGCCATTCTTCCACATCTGAAAGACATAAATGTGGCAGAAAACAATACTTGAAGAGTGAAACCATCATACTCTAAGGAGGACTGTATAGAAAAATAGGACATCCATTGTGCAGCAAATAACATCTGATTTTTAACCAAACCCAGAACTTCCCTATTTACTATGTACATGGAATTGGTCCTTGAGGTTGTCACAGACATTCTCTCAGATAAGCCAGACAAGCTGTACTTGCTATCTGTGAGTCTAAAACGCTGATGGAACTGATATTCGGGTAAACTCAAGTCAAGTGGACCCAATTTCGGCAAAGTCCGGACGGTCTGTGACAGCCAAATCCTCTGCTTGCACCTTCACGATGGTGGGACTGTTAGTAATCCTGGGTATAACCTCCATGCACAAGTACATGGTGGGTGACCATCCAGGTGGGAACCAACGTAAGCAGGGGTTGAGGTGTGGCACCCACACCACATGGAGGAATGCCACCCCTCTATGTTACCAGGCAGTACTAGATGGTAGATGACTCTCATCAACCGGTTCAATACCACCACTTTGCTTATTGGAGGTTTGAAGTGGTGGAACCCATGTTTAGTCTCTAGAGCTAAGTTCCGGTCAACCCTTCCCCATCTCTTCCATCATGCAGTATAATTGATGACTTTTGAGGTTATGATGAACATCGTGGTGAGATCCAATATTCCTTACATTTCGAGGGTACAGCTCTAAAATGGTGTTCGCAGGCCGGCCGCTAGTTAGTACACCGGACTGAACCTATTGGTAACTCTAGGAGGCTTCCGGATCAGCTAGTGTATAATCTTGCTACCTCTACTCTGCCAGATAGTGACTGGAGGGAGTCCGAGTAGTGTGTATGAGGGGAGCATTGTCGAGGCCACGTTATGTCAAGGATCTGGGTATATTCTTACCACGTGTACGCCATATCCAAAAATTTCATTACTTCATACAGCATGTCTCACCCACTTTTTCTTACTATTGAATACATTTCAATAGTAATTCATTTCCTAATTCATTTCACAAACATACGTAGTCTCAATTCTAATCTCAACGATGTCCATTTCCACTTGCAGTCTGCCAAACCCCATGTACTTTTTCTGACAGAATCTCAGTTATTGGTTGATTCAACGACTGCTCATCTCAGATGCCCAAATTATTTGCTGTATGATTCTTTTTGCCTGAAAGGTGGTACTTGTGCATATGTCCGTTCTGATATTCCCTGTCAGAGACTTGGCAATTTGGAATCTCCTCTCTTTGATCTTCTCTGGCTTAAAATCTCTCTATCTCATTGTGTCAAATTCATCTGTTGTCTCTACCGTTCTCCCAACTCCACTAATCACTTGGAGCTCTTTGACTTCCTCTCTTTGCAACTTTACTTTCTCCAGTCCAACTTTCCTAACAGTGAGGTAATTTTCCTTGGTGATTTTAATGTTCACAACTCCAGCTGGCTTCCATTTTCTAGTCACACCGACCCAGCTGGTCGAGATGCTGAGGCTTTTGCAATTACTAATGATCTTGCACAGATTGTTCATTTACCTACAAGAATACCGGACAATCCTAATCATACAGCCAACGCTTGATCTTTTTCTCACAAACAACCCTTCCAAGTACACGGTCGAAGTGAGAGGTCCTTTAGGCACTTCAAATCACAACTTGGTGATTGTCTCTTCTCTAATGGAAGAGAACAAAAATGTTTTTCCTTCTGCTTGGAAATTTGCTCATATCCAGCCAGTTCCTAAAAAATGTGACAAATCCCTCCCATCCAATTATCATCCCATTGCAATTACTTCTACTCTTTCTAAAGTAATGGAGAAATCAATTAACTGTCAAATTTTAAACTACCTAGAAACCTTCCATCTGATCAACGATCGCCAGTATGGATACCATCAGTGTCAATCCACTGGTGATATTCTGGCTTATGTTACCTATTTATGGACTAATTCAATGGAAAGGTTTGGTGAAACACAAGTAGTTGCTCTTGACATCTCAAAGGCTTTCGATCGTGTTTGGCATAAAGGTCTTCTAAACAAGCTTCCATCTTATGGTTTGCCAACTGTTTTTAGTAATTGGTTATCTAGTTTTCTCTCTGATCGCTCACTGAGGGTGATTGTAGATGGCTCTCTGTCTTCTAACTTCTCCACTAATGCCGGTGTCCCCCAAGGTTCAGTTCTTTCCCCCACTCTTTTCTTCTTGTATATTAATGACCTTCTTCCATTGACTGGAAATCCTATCCATAGTTTTGCCGATGATAGCACATTGCATTCCACTTTCCATTTTGAGAAACCTTGTCCTGCTGAATCAGCTTCAACTGCTGGAAAATCTGCTACCAATTCCTTAAATGCCGATCTTTAGGTAATTCTCCAGTGGGACAAAGACAACTTAGTTGATTTCGACCTTTCTAAAACTCAGTCTTGTCTTATATCTAGCAAAAAGGATTCTTCTGCTCCTATGCTTATCTTTAGTGACACTCCGATTTCTAGGCAAAATGATATATCTCTTTTGGGGATTACCCTGACTTCTAATCTCTCTTGGCACAAGCACATTACAAATATTGCTTCTTCTGAATCTAAAAAACTTGGTTTTCTCTTTAGCTCTCGGCATTACTTTTCTTCCAAACAGCTGCTTACTCTGTATAAATTGCAAATATGCCCTGCCATGGAATATTGTTCCCACATCTGGGGTGGTGCCCCCAAAACCTCTCTAAGGCTTCTTGATTCCATTCAGAAGAGGGCAGTTAGGTTAATTAATGACTCATCTCTAACAGAATCGCTGCACTTGCTCTCTCATAGACGTACTGTTTCTGCTGTATGCCTCTTCTACAGATACTTCCATGGGCACTGTTCTTCTGAATTAGCTTCTATAATTCCTGCTCTCTCTTTCAAAACAGTCCGAACACGTGCTGCCACCAGCCAACATCCATTTACTATCCAACTTCAAACTCACAGAACCAACTTTTCATCTTCCTTATTTATTCATTCAACCGCCGTTTTCTGGAACAACCTTCCTTCATACGTATTTCCTGAAAATTACAGTCTACAGAAGTTCAAGTCCAATGTCAACAAATATCTTCTTTCATCTTCTCAACCTCCAACCCAAGCATGGTACTAAGTACCGTGCTTGGGTTGGAGGTTGAGAAAACCCCAAACACGAGAGGTTCTAACACCTCTCGTGTTTGGGGTTTACATAAAAAAAAAAAAAAAAAAAAATTGAATAAATTGGGCATTGGCAGTCTCCTGCCTATTCAGAAGCCACTTGTTTCAGAGAAAAACAGAAACATCTGCTTGTGGTGGTGGGAATGTCATGATTGGAAAGTGGATCAATAGAGAAAGTCATGTTGTCAGATGAATTCCAGTAGACTGTTTTGCATTGATTGTAGGCAGAGAGTGTGGCAACAACCTCACAAAGTGATGGACTGTGCCTACCTTGTTAAGATGATCCAAGTATCTGCAGGTGGTATGATGGTGTGAGTAATGATTTTTTTTTGGCACAGACTGGGTCCATTGATACTGGTGTAAGGTTGAATGTCATCGGAGGTACCTGAATTTTGTATCAGATCTATTGCATCCTGCAATATCACATTTTTATCCCAAAGATGATGGCTACTTTATGGATGACAACAGCACATAGTGCTAGACTTATCCTTTGCTTATTTGTTTCCTGGTGGTTTGTTTTATATACAGCATGAAAATCAGGATAACCTTAAAACCAATAAAGCATTACTTTATGTTTATATAATGCACAAGTATATCATGAAACAACCCAAAGTGACTAGGCACGAGCATGCAATGCTATTAAAGAAATTGGAGGTTGCAAAAGAAACTATCCAGTGTTACCATGATCTTTTTTTTTTTCATTACATTGGACAACAAAAGTGGTACCATCTTTGTGCACCTTTTTGGTATTTCTTCATTGAACAAGTTTGTAGAATCCTCCTCCTGCCTATAATGTCGTAATTACTGATCTGTCAAAATTTATCAATCCAAACAGCTGTAGCATACTAGGATTAAAAATTTACATTATAAAGTATATTCTTTTATGCATTTTGAAAAAATAATAGCTTTTAAAGGAAATCATGTTGTCATCAATATCTAATATTCAAGTATTTTTATATACTTTTTTTTTTTCCACATATTATACATGAGCTGTTTTTTTTTTTTTTTTTTTTTTTTTTTTTTTCAGTGTGCCATTACCAACTTCATTTGATAATGAGTTATCTGTTAATGAACGTCTAAGTAAGGTTCAAAAATTATTTGAAGGACAGTTGATATGGCCAGAATCCTTAGCAATTCACAAAGGTGAGAAATTTATTTGTTTTACTTGTATCTGTTGTCTGGTTGCGATGATCAATGTGGTATTTTTACATTTCTGCTCAATGTTACTACTTTCTTCAGTACGCAAATTTAAGCCATAATTTGAATTTTTCTTGCCTTTACTGAAGAAATAATTCAGTGAAAGAAAAAAGACATGTTTACAGATATTAGTAAATGAAAATGTAGATATATATGAAAATGCAAGCTTAGGCTTTGTAATAATAATGGTTGTTAATTTATAGCTTAATTAAGTTGAAACATATTGAGAATTTTTCTTTTGCTTTCAAACTTGCCATAAAAGCTTTTTGTCATTAATAATTTTGCAGTTTTTCCCACATTTGGAAGAAAGCAGCGTAGGCTGGATCATTTGCCTATGGACATGGCTGATAAAAAAAGTATACTTTGAAGAATACTTATTAAGAAAATATAACCCTTTCCTGTATAAGTGCTGGGGTTGAATAAAGTTTCTCAGTGAACGAGCACTGTTTGATTTACTGAATTATCAAAAGGAGAATTGAATTGAATTGCTTTAGTATGTCAGTGAAGCTATAGCTAGTTTTGAACTTGTGTTGCCCATTATTGTTAAAAGGTCAATGATTCATTTGGTCAGAAATGTTCAAGTGAACAAATGAAAGTAGGCAGAAGGTACAGATTACAGTGAAGAAAAAATCGGCAGGTGAAATATAAGAGCTGGAGTTGAAGAGAAAAATTAATATTTGAAACTCAAGAGTAAGCTAATGCCCACAATTTGAAAGCACAGAAACTGTGAATAGTTTTAGGTCAAAACTTCAGTAGTAGTAGTAACAGATAATGCAAGAGAGAAAGCTTATACAGCATCAGCCAAAAAAAAAAAAAAAACACTACACACTTCATCCATACATACTCTCCAAGAATTTGTCTAGTTCTTCCTTGAATTTATTAAAACAATCCACTTCCACAACAACAAATGGAAACCTGTTCCAACAATCAACCTCCTGCTGTTGATGGAAAACTACTGTACATCTATTCTGCAACCATCCTTCTTCATCTTGAATTTATGCTTCCTCATGTGTGTAGACTCAGCAAGAAGAATCCCATCAGCATTGAGCTTGCTCAAACCATTCAAAGCTTTGCACACCTTAATCAGATCACCATGCAGGTGTGTAGTCTCCAGATGCCGCAGTCTGCAGAACTGAAGCCTTTCTTGGTAAGGGCATCTCTTTGTTTCCCTCGTCAATCTCATTGCCCTTCTCTGTACTTGTTCCAGCAGCTCTACACCCTTCCTAAAGTGAGCCCTCCAGACCAGTATACAATACTCAGCCTAACCATGGCCTTGTACAAAGGGATAATCTCCTCCTTATTCCTGCTAGTAAAGTTTCTGTATATCATTGACAAAACCCAATGAGCTGTCCTGGCAGCATGTCTGCACTGTTCAGAATTTCATATCTTACTGTACAGTTATCCCCAGGACTTTTTCATTTTATACTACCCTGAGTGTAGTACCACACAGTTGGTACGTTCCTCTGGGATTACTACTACCCATATGCAGTACCTTGCATTTGTAAATGTTAAACTTCAACTGCCATTTCTCAGCCCATTGACCTAATTTTTCTACATCTTGTTGCAGCAGCATGCTGTAATCATTGTCTTTAACCACTCTGCCAACCTTTGTATCATCTGCAAACTTAGACATTAAGCCTGATATACCTTCATCGATATCATTAATAAATATTGAAAACAACAACGGACTCAGCACTGAATCCTGGGGACTCCACTTCTCTTCATGAACTTCATAAAGCATTGCTCTTTGTGAACATTAGTTCACGAAGAGCAGTGCCTATTGATAACCATTCTCTATCATCTTCCACTTAACCATCCCTTTATACATAGCAGTAACTTGCCCTTAATGCCACATTGCTCTAGTTTGTACAGCAGTCTTTTTTGTGCAACAGTATCAAAAGCCTTCCTGATATCCAAGTACATGAGTCAGGTCATTGTCTCATGTCTGATATTGTACATGATATTGCTAATTTTGGAAGAAAAATAGTATGTATTCATTTAAAATAAAAGGAATTAACATATTCTTAAAATAATTTTCTGTTTTTTTAATGACAGGTAGCATTTATACAGGAACTGCTGATGGCACAATTGTTCGTATTACAGGAGATAAACTATCACCAATTATAAGGCTTGGCAAAACATGTGGTAAGTGCACACGTATAGGCATTATACTGTACTTTGAAACAAAATCTAGTAAACAACTTTTTTATAACAGTTGACATGAAATAAAATTATAATAATAAAAACGTACTGTTAAGTCTGTTTTAGGACATTTGCTATTTTAATATTCTCTGATATTTTAATATTTCATATTTTTAGAGTTCTTGTAGTCTAAGGCGCATTTAGGGCTAGAGCCTCAAGCTGCGAACAAATTTGGACTATGTATATATAAAGTGCTGTTAGCATCATAATACACAGCCATTTCTGAATAAACAGAAAATTTTTAAGGCGGCATCGTTTTAGGTTATATCTCATATTGTGAATACCTTCACAACGAGTTGCCATGATATTGCACTACTTCGAATAAGTAACGCTTCACTTAAGGAGAAGACTAATGTTACTTATTCTCAGATAGGTACCACCACCCAGACGGCACCGTTTGGTGCCGTCTGGGTGGTGGTACCTATCTGAGAACCTAAAACGATGCCGCCTTAAAAATTTTCTGTTTATTCAGAAATGGCTGTGTATTATGATGCTAACAGCACTTTATATATATACATAGTTCTTGTAGTCTTAAACATGGTACTTGTGTAAATGCTTGTTAATGTGAAAATATTGCCTCACAAGTATGTGAAACCAGAGAATGCCTTGAGCTTTTAAGATGCAAATCAAAGTATCCAATGGATATGAGGTTATTGTCTCATATTTATATTGGTTTTATGTGGAATAATCAGTTTCTTTGCATTCGATCATCATTGTTGTTCTCAGTAGGTAATAGCTCGGGATTTTGATTTTTTGAGGAAATCCCACAAGGATTTATCAACATCACCATGGGTGACATGTAAAAGATTTCTGATTTAGATTATTGAAGGAGAGAGAAAAAAAAAGTGAAACTCACAAAGTATCTTTTCACATTGTTGATTTCAAAGAAATTTGATTATTACTTAATCAGTCAATAACTGATTTGAAAAAGAATAGCAAGTTTTTGGAATCTTCAAGTCGTTCCTGCCCTCTTTCAAATAGTTAAACTCTTGCCCTAGATGCAATATTATCCCCATAAACTTAGTTTAAGGTTAGTTGCAGAGGCGGATTTAACGGCGGGCACACCAGGCGTGCGCCCTGGGCCCCGACTTCTGAAGGGCCCACGCAAAACCCCAACAAATTAGTTGAACATATTAGTTCAAAACTTTGTGATTATTATTATGCTATTATTAATTATATTATACATATATTATATTCAAATTTTATTGGAAATAAAACATTAATAGTACATAACTTTTTTGTTTATTTAAAAAATTGGTTAACATGTATTTTTATTTTCCCTGTCTCTCTTTTTTTTAAGGGGCCCAATATTTTCTTCTGCGCCCGGGGCCTCAACCGACCTTAATCCGCTCCTGGTTAGTTGTCTCGCTTGTGGAATTTCTTAGCTTCACATAATTTAATTCTCTTTGGTCTGGAAACTGCTGATTTTTTTTTTTTTGCAGTGTAGAGTTAAAAAACATGTACCACTTCCCACTCTTATAATTTCCAGGAGAAAAAGCCATGCTGTGAAAAAGTAGTAGATTAATTTAATGCATGCTTGATTGTTTGGGTTTGATGCATTGTTGCTTGTATGCTATTTAACCAGTTTACCAGTATGAATGTTGCTGATGCATGACGAAACATATCTCTGTAGGCAATGTTCCTTTCATTGTCATCCTAAAGAAGCTGCACAAAATCAGTCTTGTTATATTATGGTTATACTTCTTCACACATGTGAGCTTGTTACTGTATATCATACCATTCCATATAATACATTCATACCCTGTGGGTAGCACAGTTGGAAGAATTGCTGTGCTCCCCATACCGGGTGGGGAGAACAGCGATTTTGAGTCCTGTCAATGTGAGGAATTTTTACGGGCCTTTTTCATAGCATGGCCGAGTTAGTTGATCTCGGGCAAGGGTAGCATGGCTTTTTCTCCTGGAAACTTGGGTTTTCCATCCAGCAAAACAGAAAATTGACCAAAGAGTATGTGCAATTTACGGACAGTATACTTGGACAATATGGCCTTACTCGCTAATGCTCTTAAACCCTACAACAACAACAACAACAATAATAATAATATATTCATCCATGAAGGTATAATGACTTACTACTTTTCAGCCATTTGAATAAAGGTTCTGTAGTTCATTTCCCATTGTAAACTGAAGGAATTCTCTATAAAAGCTTTTTTTACTCAGGAGCTGTAGTTAGTTCTGGTCTTATTTGGACTTCTGTGGTGGGTAAGATAATGAAACTGACTGTTAAGGATACAATTCAGGAACCAATTGATAAGAATAAAATAAAAAAGAGATAACAGCACTTTTTGAAGAGAAAGTCTGAATGAAAGAGTTCCAAAACAGTGGATAGGATGTGATGGGAGCAGACCTCGAGTGGCTCATTCTTCAGACTTGATGCTCTTGAATTTATTTACATGTGGATTTACAAAATAAAACATCTATCAACCAAGAATCTTGTAGATTTGCAAGGTTTATGTATTTGCATTGTTGTGGAAGTTATGAAAATAATACAAGATGCTCCACAATGTGTTTTGCAATGCTGTTGAGAGATTTGAGCTCTGCAGAAATATTGATGGTGCTCATGTAGAATCCCATGTTTAAGTTTTCATTAAATGTATGACTTCCATTAGGCGCCTCCGTAGCCAGGTGGGAAGGAGCAGCAGTGCGTAGCACACGCTTCTTGATTAGACCGGGGTTCGAGCCTGTCACCACCAAATACGGAGCATGCGGAAAGGTCAGGGAATGACCACCGCACCGGAGCAATATGGCCTTAGTTGCTAATGCTCCTAAAAAAAACCAAATAACAAATAAATGACTTCCATTATATTATTGAATCTTCCTCGTTTTTCTTTCTTTTAGCAAAATAGATATGGAGACTTTGTATATGATTTTGCCAGTTGTTTAATTTCTTTCTGTTATTAACATGCTGAACTGATTTTAACATAATATTCAAGTTCAGTGAAGAGTTTCGATAGTAACCCAGTTACTTTTAATATCCCTCAAGTACAATTCATTGCATTCAGTATTTCATACTGTTTAAATTTTTTTATGACAAACTAGAATTAATTCCTATCTTTAGTGTCATATAAGTTAGTGCATTAATGTTATCATTTCTGTACACAGTAAACCAACTAGTGTCATAATTTTGTAACATCTCATATTGTAATTCCTTCACAACAAATTTCCTATCTCATACCTCGAATAAGTAACACGTCTCCATTGGAGAAGACTATTGTTATTTATTCTTCTTTATTGGGAAAGCTGTACTTATTCAAGGTATGAGATAGGCAACTTGCTGTGAAGGAATTCACAATATGAGACGTTATGTAATGATGTTGCTACACAACTTTGGTTGGTGTACTGTGAACTTTTCCTGCAGTCTGAGACTTTTTAGATCTAAATCTTATACATATTAGATTCCTGATTTAGTTAAAAGAACTCTTGTTCGTGTTTTATTAGATGGGCAGTGGGAAGAAAATATATGTGGACGTCCGCTGGGAATGAAGTTTGATAAGGATGGTTTTCTTCATGTAGTGGATGCCTATCATGGTTATTATGTTGTCGATGTAAATAATGGTAAGTTGGCATTTTGGTTAAAAAAATTTTTTTTTTTTTTTTAAATAATTTTAATATTCAGATAAAAGTGAGTAATGCTATATTTGATTTTTGGGGTGAAAGGCCTGTCTTCAGTTTCTCAATTTACTTTTAAATTGAGATCAGAAATTATGAAAAATTATGTGAGTGAAGTTGTGCTTGTTACTGTAAATGTTTTTAAGAAAAGTTTTCACTTTTATGTTATTTTGCTTGTGCTATCCGAAGTGTCATCAGTTTCTTTATTACTAGATATGGTAAGGGAGAATTTGAAAATAAACACTGTAAATAAAATCATAAGTTACTAAAAGCATTAAAAACACCTCCCTCCCTCCCACACATCACAGAGCGTGTGATTGTTGATTGCTCTGTTAGTACTTGCTGCAACAGACTTTTTGAATGTTCTGAAACCACAGTAGCCAACATTATGAAAAGATGGAAGACAGAGGGTGATGCAACCACCCCGAAGATGGTGGATAGATCATCCACAAAAATTTTCTCATAAAATCCTGAGCACAGTTTCATATGTACGTGTGCACTTTATACGAGTTTGGTTTTTATAGGTGAGCTCATTTTACAAGTCCCACATAATGGCAAAAAATGCTAAATGCCATTTGGAGTGGTGCATTGCCCATTAGCAATGGATCGTGGAACAGTGGAAAGGGGTTTTGTAGAGTTGTGCAGTGTAATTTTCAAGTTTAGCAGTTGAACTTGGGTTTTGGAGAATGCTACCTACTGCAGTGCGCATATCCCACTAATGAAGTTTAGGTCATGTTGCAAAGTTGTTTCTTATTGTTCTGCTGGGACTATTGGTCATAGTGCCTAAACCTTCAATGTTGTATTGAATATAGTAATTAAATGCTCTTCAACTGATTTTATATCTGTATACACTTTATTTATTTGTTTTCAATACAAAAAAAGTCTTTGTATCTTCATGACTCGAAACAAAATACTTGAAATTAATTACATAATGAAAATTTTAATGTAGTATACTGAGTATTTTATTTTAAGTTATATCGAAATGTAGGTAAGTGACTTTGGAAAATTTTATGGAACATTTGGGCAATGATTGCAAATGAAAGTTGAACAATAGTGCATTAATTTCTCAGTTTATGAATACAAAATTTTGATGCAGATAATTTTAAGCTTGACCTTATTTATGAACTTTTTTTCTGAACTTTGCTTTCTGCATAGATTTATTGTGATACTTTGTAGCTGGATTTTTTTGTGAAAAATTAGCATTGCAACAAAATAGTCTAATCACAGTGTCAGATTCATCAGATATTAAGATTATTGGACGTCTACAAAAATCCTGTAACCTTGTGTGGCCAGCCCTGAGTATAAGCAGAAAATTTATAATTGTAAAGAAAATAGTTTTCGGTATATCATTTTGTACATAATTTCTGTACAAAATGCAAGCATTTTGAAATCACGGGGTGCCCCCCTGCATAAATGGTGGATTATTTTATAAATTCATTTGCCTATAGCCAGCCTTGGAATCACAAGGTCCTGTGGGTCTCTTAAATTCAAAACATTTTTTTAATTATAAATTTTGTAAGAATTAAAAAATGCAACCTTATAATACCTTTCCCCTCTTTGCTAAAGCCTTTTTTGGTCTGATTCAAGGCGCCTCCGTAGCCAGGTGGGAAGGAGCAGCAGTGCGTAGCACATGCTTCTTGATTAGACCGGGGTTCGAGCCCGTCACCACCAGATATGGAGGATGCGGAAAGGTCAGGAAATGACCACCGCATATTCCTGGAGTGATATGGCCTTAGTTGCTAATGCTCCTAAAAAAAAAAAAACCAAAAAAAAAAAAAAAAAAAAGTCTGATTCAGCTTGCCTTACATCTCAAATAACTTTATTGGTTCATTTATACTTGTCAGTCTCTGTTGATAATATGACCCTGTGTTTTTTTTTTTGTTTTTTTTTTCTATTACCAACTTCAAAACTTATCAGTTATCCAGATTGGATTAGGCTTGAAATAACTCTTTAATATGTTTGCTGTTTTTTGAATCAAATATGTGATTTCAGATTTTAATCCAATTGCAGAAAAAACCACCCTATTTTTAGAACTTTTTCTTCCACTTTGACAGAAGAAAAACTGGATATTGTTGTCA
This sequence comes from Mastigoproctus giganteus, assembly GCF_048544385.1. NCBI lineage: Eukaryota > Metazoa > Arthropoda > Arachnida > Uropygi > Thelyphonidae > Mastigoproctus > Mastigoproctus giganteus. The sequence goes on from NC_143580.1 coordinate 219,481,922, forward strand.
AGCAAACTTCACCAGGGGCTGATTAATTCAGTCATAGTGAGAAGAAAGCTCAAAAATGTTTCTGCCTTTTCCAATCCAGATCGACTCAGTCCCAGGTAGAAATGGTTGCCTGAAAAAGCCAGCAGTGAAAGTGTTAAAAAGGGATAAAAAGATGCACATTTCCTATTTAGTATTTGTACTTGTTTAGATTAGACAGCCTCTGTAGCTGAGTGGTCAGAGCAGGAGTGCTGTAGCACGTGCTCTGAGTAGACTGGGGTTCAAGCCTCTGACTGCTAAATACGGTCGATCTGCCAACCTGCACTGGACCAGTGTGGCAGATTATGGTCCATTTCCTTCAACATGAATTGAAGCCTCCTCAACATGAGTTGAGGAGGCTTCCATCCTGCAGTGGATTGATAATGGCTGCAGTTTACCTTTCTTTTTTACTTGTTAGATTCACCAACTATTTATATTGAATACAATTCAAGCAAGTAATGTTTAATGCCATGACAATTAAAACTCTCAGCAACAGTTATTTTTTTAGATGTGCCCCACAAATCTAAAAAGATAACTGTAAAGTGAATTGAACACTATGTTATAATAGTTCTTTAATGTAAAAAGTTTTCAGTATTACTTGAATATTTAGTAAAAAGAGGCCAAGAATATGGTTCTTCCATGTGGCATATCTAACATATTGGTATAAGCAGTCATCTAACTGATCCCAAAATATGTGGCCATGTGAGCAACACCCCTCCCCTTCCCACAACAATTTCGTCTGAGCTCTGAAAAATTAGTCCCATGATAATACATTCATATCTATTGCCCCATTTCATTTAAGGCACAACTATAGCCAAATGGTCAGGCTCAAAGCACAAAGTCACATATTCCATGTATTTGAATCCACAATATTATTAATACAGTAATATTTTTATAGTCTCTACTTGGTGAATTTCTCTGCTCCAATGTTGCCATCCTAGAGTGTAAACAGAAAATTTGTCTGTTACAAATGATACAAGGATGTCTACAGACTCATTTGGTTTGTAGATTTACTTTAACATCACTCTTTTCCATTTACTTATTGTGTATCACACTTCATTGACTTAATATTGACAGTTCTCATTGATTGGATATGCTTTTCCTGAATCTGATTTGCTATTAAAAACGTAATCCCTCCTTCCTTTCTGTTTTTCTTGTATGCCCTGTCTACCTATCATATTCAAGAACTGGACATGCTCCTAATCTATTTATTAGTGCACAGTTAGTTGCTAAAATCTGGCCTCCATAGCCGAGTGGTCAGGAGTAGGAGTGCACTAGCACACACTCTTTGAATAGACCAGGGTTCAAGCCCGCCCCTGACTGCTAAATATGGTTGATCTGCCAACCCGCACTGGACCAATGTGGCAGATTATGGTCCATTTTCCTCAATGTGAATTGTTGGGGAGGCTTCCATCCAGCAGTGGATTGATAATGGCTGCTGCTTACCTTTTTGCTAAATGAGTTTTTAGGTTGTCATCACAAACTAAGATTATAGTGAAATTTTATGGTTATGAATCTTACATTTATAACTTATAGTGGTTAAAAATAAATTTGTACTGTATATATATTTTATAGGGAAGTCTGAGCAACTTCTTCCAAGTTATGTATCAGTGGAAGGGAAAAAATTGGAATTCCTTAATGACTTAGTAATTGATGAAGAAAATGGTTTGGTCTATTTTACCGAATCTAGCACCAAATGGCTTCTGAGCCAAGTGGTGTACAGTATTATCGAACATGATACCAGTGGAAGGTAGGTATTTTTGAAATGTTCATATATATAAATGGATATTTGAATATTTTTAGAGGTGTATAGGTTAGTGGCATACAGCCTTTCTTGTTATAACATGTTTGTTGCATTAGATGTAGTGAATGTTTGGGCATAGCACTCAAGTGCTATGCTGTAATGCATATAGGTGATCATTCTTAAATAGTCAATATACAAGTGGTGTAAAAAGTAAGGCACATGAAATTAACTGCTTGGTTTTGTTGGCATGCTGATTGAAATCTGGGCTATTAACAGCAATGCTCAATTTTGTTTAAAGTTGATATACATTTTTATTTATTTTTTTGCTTGTGTTGATGTTAGTTTATGTATATGGAATAAACGTTTGCTAAAATTGAGTTTTGTTCTGATTTACAGCTCAGCCCAAAAGTAATGTTATTTCTCAAATTCTAAAAATTATGGCACATCAAAATGCACTTCCCGAGATTTATGTGGCATCAAATATGCTATTGCGGGCTGTATTAGTTTTTGTTACAACAAAATTGTATTTTACACTGCATATAGTTCTTACATTAATCATTGTTAAGTTACAAATTTCTTGGTTAGAAATCTGCTTGTAATTTTTAACATTTTCCTAGGCTGCTGAGACATGATCTTAAAATAAATGAGACTGTAGTTCTACTTGATAATTTATCTTTTCCCAATGGATTGGAGATGTCTCATGATAAAAAGTCTCTTATTATGGCTGAAGGGAATAATCACAGAATACTCAGGTAGGCATTAAGTGATTTTTGTTTCCAGCATTAGTTAAGTACTTACAGTTAAAATGAAAGCATTTTAAATAGGTTCAGTATAAATCTAATTCTTGTAAAGTCTCCTAAGTTAATATTAAAATAACAACACTTATGCATATGCAAGCCTCTTATATACATCATTACAACTATTAAAAACTATAAGAGGAAACCTCATACCTTTTTATATAGGACCGGAATTCTCACAGTTGAAGAAATATGTGATTATATTATTATACGAATAAATGTCCCATGTTTAATTAAAAATTACATTAAAATTATATAAATAGATATGTATTAAAAGATTGTCATGTATTCAATTCTCATCCCCAACATAACACATCAAGGAAAAGCCAGGGGAAGCCACCAATACTCCAAAAACCCAACCAATGCCTCATGCTAACATGAGAACTGAAAACAATTGTTGAATTAATCTTTAAGAAACATAAGATAAATAAATGTACATCAAATTAAGGCGCCTCCGTAGCCAGGTGGGAAGGAGCAGCAGTGCGTAGCACACGCTTCTTGATTAGACCGGGGTTCGAGCCCGTCACCACCAAATACGGAGGATGCGGAAAGGTCAGGGAATGACCACCGCATATCCCGGAGCAATATGGCCTTAGTTGCTAATGCTCCTAAAAAAAAAAAAAAAAAAAAAAAAACCAAAACCAACATCAAATTAAAATATCTAAAAACATAAAATTGTCTAAACTTCTTATAAGAGACCAAACTTATTTGAGTAGATTTCCTGCGCACAAGAAGTAAAGTGTTTTTCGCGAATGATGTCCACCCTTTTGTATACATAAACCTCTCGAATCCCTGATACGAGATTATTTATACTAACCAATGTGTGAATTGCCGTTCACACATGTGCGTAAAAGTCCACGAGTCCGAAATATTGTAAGTCCTATGAACATTAATGGAATTTGCATTTAACCTCATTTTCAGCAATTAATAACTTAATATATTCTTGTGGTGTATTTAAAACTTTCACTTCATTAAAAAGGAACATGTGGCTGTCATTGATAGCATGGAAAGCAAGCAAGGCACATGCCCTTCTAGCCCTAACCAAAGCCACTGGTTAGTATAAATTTGTATAACCAATTAGCATAACCAAGTTAGTATAACCAATTAGCATTGGTTAGTATAAATAATTTCGTATTAGGGATTCAATAAGTTTATGTATACAAAAGGGTGGACATCATTCGCGAAAAACACTTTACTTCTTATGAGCACGGAATCTACCCGAATAAGTTGGTCCCTTATAAGAAGTTTAGACAATTTTATGTTTTTAGATATTTTAATTCGATGTACATTTATCTTATGTTTCTTAAAGATTAATTCAACAATTGTTTTCAGTTCTCATGTTAGCATGCAACATTGGTTGGGTTTTTGGGGGTGTTGATGGCTGTCGGCTTCCCCAGGCTTTTTCTTGATGTGTTATGTTGGGGATGAGAATTGAATACATGACAATCTTTTAATACGTATCTATTTATATAATTTTAATTTAATTTTTAATTAAATAAGGGACATTTATTTGTATAATAACATAACCCTTCGACTGTGAGGGTTGAGAGAATTCCGGTCCTACATAAAGGTATGTGGTTTCCTCTTAGATTTTAATAATAACTGTAGTAGGACATATTGAGCTTTATCACTCTTACAATCATAATTACATCATTACAACATATGAACTTATCATAAATGTACACATTTGTAATTCTTGTGTAGTACTAGAATCTTTCAGTTTATAAGCACTGGAATTTAAGGATTTTAATGATATAGAATCTCTTATTTGGAAAATAAAAATTATTTTTTATGTTTATCCTTTTTTTTTTTTTTTTTTCCCTAAAGATAACCAGTTGTGATTTTATATAGGCAATATCAACTCTTTAGGTGCATATTTTTAAATAACTATATCATTTACCAAAAATCTTGTAATGTAGGTATTATATCAAGGGTAAAAAAGCAGGACATATGGAAATTCTTGCACAGAATTTGCCAGGAGAACCTGACAATGTACGGCGTAGTGCAAGGGGAGGGTACTGGGTTCCTGTGAGTTCAGCACGTACAACTTCCACACCAACTCTTTATGATCGGCTTTCCGAATACCCATTTGTGAAAGTGTTCCTGATGAAGACTCTTTATATGGCTGGATCTGCACTAATGTATACATCACAGTTACTTCCATTTCCCACTTTCAGAGCAGTAGCATTTGAGGTTAGTGTGCTTTATTTCTTATTGTCATTCAAGTTAATTTAAAAAATTTTTTTTTTTTATACATACATATAAATGCACTATATTTGCTGAAGCTTAACTGATCTTGAATGTCCAAGATAATGTCATAATTCATTTAATTTTACAATATGGGTTAAATTGACTTCCATAATATAAAGATTGGCACTCCAACGTAGGTGTTAAGTTAACATGCAGTAATGACCAAGAAAAATTATATTTGCTTATAGTATTAGAACATTTCCATCGACTAAGCAAATATATTTAAATAAAAATAATATATAAAATAAATGAAACCAGTTAAAAACTGATAAAAAAAATGAAATATACATAAATGGAGGAGCTTTCAAGGCAGAATGCTTCTTTGGCAATTCCTAAAAGTGCATGGAATCATCAGTTTAAGTGAACTCACCATGTGACAGTAACAGACACTGTCATATGATGTTATTAGCATTAGCATTAGCATTAGTAGAGGCATTTGATGCAAGAAAGCAAGCTTATGCAGCATCAGCCAAAAAAAAAAAAAAAAAAAAAAAAAAAAAAGTAACATAAATAAATAAAAATAACCACTTCCACTTCACCCCTCTGTTCGTTCGAAATACCTGTCCAGCTGAGCCTTAAACTTATTTAGGCTATCAACTTCCACGACAAGGGATGGAAGTCTGTTCCATCCACCAACCACCCGCTGGCTAAAGGCAAATTTCCGCACATCTATCCTACATCTGTCTTTCCTCAATTTGAATTTATGCCCTCTCAGGTGATTTTTCTGAGCTAGAGGAAGAATCCCATCAGCATTGAGCATGCTCAAACCATTCAAGGCTTTGTACACCTCTATCAGATCACCCCGCTGGTGCCTAGTTTCCAGACACTGTAATTTGCAAAACTTAAGCCTTTCTTCGTAAGAGAACCCCTTTGTCCCATTCACCAATCTAGTTGCCCTTCTCTGTACTCGTTCCAGCAGCTCTACATCCTTCCTGAAATGAGGCCTCCAGGCCTGTATACAGTACTCTAGGTGTGGCCTGACCATTGCCTTATACAAGGGAATAATCACCTCCTTATCCCTGCTAGAAAAATTTCTATATATCATTGACAATACACCATGAGCTACTCTTGCAGCTCGTCTGCACTGCTCAGAGAACTTCATATCTGCCTGCACCACCACCCCCAGGTCCCTTTCATTCTCTACCACTGTCAGTGTAGTACCACAGAGTTGATACGTTGCTCTGGGGTTGCTGTTTCCCATATGTAGTACTTTACATTTGTCAATGTTAAACTTCATTTGCCACCTCGAAGCCCATCTGCTCAACCTTTCCAAATCCTGTTGCAGCAGCATAGTGTCAGTAGTGTCCTTGACAACCCTGCCAACCTTTGTATCGTCTGCAAACTTGGACATTAAGCCTGATATACCATCATCAATATCATTTATAAATACAGAAAACAATAAAGGCCCCAATACTGAACCCTGAGGGACTCCACTAATAACATTAGTCCACGATGAGCAGTGTCCATTGATTACCACTCTCTGTCTTCTCCCCCTCAACCACCCCTTTATCCATAGCAGCAACTTGCCTCCAATGCCACACTGCTCCAATTTGTGCAGCAGTCTTCCATGTGCAACAGTATCAAAAGCCTTTCTAAGATCCAAGTATATAATATCAAAGTTATTCCCTGCATCCAGTTCTTTTGTGACTGCATCATAGTATCCAATCAAATTGGTCAGGCAAGACTTCCCCTTAACAAAACCATGCTGTGTCCTAGCTATAACTGAAGTCTTGTCTAGATGATCCTGCAGTGCTTCTTTCACCAGTGCCTCCATTAATTTTCCGGGAACAGAAGTTAAACTCACAGGTCTATAATTACTTGTGTCAGCCTTTGATCCCCCTTTGTGAATTGGGGTCACATTTGCACATCTCCAGTCAATGGGTACCTCCCCTGAGTCCAAGGAAGCTCTCATAATTATGGCTAAGGGTTTGCTTACCTCCTTTGCTGCCTCCTTTAATATAACTGGATAGATCCCATCCACCCCAGGTGCCTTTCTTGTGTTTATCTTCAACAATTTCTCCTCCACTTTGCTCTCAGTTATTACAAGATTCTCTAGCTTACTGCTAGAGTTGAATACACCTCTGGCATTCCCCTCGCTGAATAACTCCTCATGTGTGAATGTCGATGCAAAATATTCATTTAGTTTGTTAGCTACCCGAGCAGGGTCATCAACAGTTGACCCATCGATCTCAAGTGGACCAATCTGATTCATCCCCTTCCTTCTAGAGTTTACATAAGTAAAGAACTCTTTGCTGTTTTTCTTCGCATCCCTTGCCAAGGATCTCTCGTAATCTGCCTTCGCCTGCCTAACCTCCTTTGTAACTTGGTTACAGATCAACTTGTATCTATCATAGGCATCCGTGTCACGTGTTAATTTGTATGTATCCCATGCATTTTTCTTCTCTGCCATATGCCTCATTAGTTCATCTGACAACCATTTAGGCCTAAACCTTGAACAATATTTCTTAGTTGGTATGTAAAGCCTAGTAGCTTCCACGATAAGTTCTTTGAATGCTTCCCATTTTGAATTTGCTGTTGGCAATATCATCAGTTGATCCCACTGTATAGAATTTAAATACTGTCTCAGTCCATTGTAGTCGCCTTTACGAAAGCAATACCCCTTCCCTTTACCCCTAATGGTAGTTACCTCTTTGAGTAACTCCCACTTCAGCACACTGTGATCACTGCCACCAAGTGGTTCATTTATCTGCAGATTCTGAATGCATGAAGAATCACTACTGATAATCAAATCAAGAGTATTACTCCCTCTAGTTGCCTCCCGAACATGCTGATGTAGAAAACAATCATCCAATAAATCCACAAAAGCCTTGCTACTGTGTGAGTGACCAGCCCCCAAATTCCAGTCAATATCTGGGAAATTAAAATCCCCCATTATAAGACTCTCTGATTTACTGGCCCACTCTATTTCTCCGAACAGTTTCTTATTATACTCATCAGAGTCATTAGGCCTATAGCACACTCCTACTCTCAATTTTGATCTCCCAATGCTTATGTCACACCAAACTGACTCGACACTGCACTGTCCAGCGATGTCGACTGGCTTCACTTCCTTGGATTTTATGTGTTTCTTAATTAATAGCATAACCCCTCCTCCCTTCCTATCCTGTCTATCCTTTCTGTACACATTGTACTCCCCAAATTCCAGTTCTGCATTTCTTATATCTGTGTGACACCACGTCTCTGAAATCCCCACAATATCTGCCTTTGATGTTTTGAGCAATACCTCAAATTCATCAAATTTATTTACTAAACTCCTAGCATTGGTGTACACACAAGTATACATGCACCTGTTCTTTTTCTTAGCTACCCTAACACAACCCATGTGTTTACTTGTACCCCAATGATTCCCAGCAGTCTCTGAAATATCCTGCATCTTATTTTCCAGGCTGCGGCTCATTCCAATAGAAGCAGTGCAAGAATCACTTTCACCTCTGCCAGTGGCTACTGTTAATCTATTAGTCCTTGTATCCCCCCAATCTAGCAGTTTTCCGACCCACCTAACATTGCCTCGATAGCATCAGCAAACATTCTTGCACCCTTTCTATTTAAGTGTATCCCATCCCTGTAGAAGGGATGGGATACTATTGAGACAATCATGTTTGAGGAAATAACGAGCAAGAAGAAAGGCAACAAAGAGGAAGAAAAGAGAGTTGGGGAGAAGAAATGTATGGATCACTTAGTGTAAATCATAAATGTGCATTAATCATTTAAAAAAAAATTAATTCCTTCCTAGCACCATTTTTCTTATATTTATATAAGAAAAAATGGTGCTAGAATATATATATATATATATATATATATATATATATATATATATATATATAAAAGGGATATGGAGAGAAACAAATGTAATGTAAAACTGTCCAGTACAACTGCTGTTGTCACATATTGATGAAGTATGATTTTGTTAAACAAATGTATGATAATGTTTAGCAGCATTATGTTAGAAGCCAGTATGGGCTTCTAACCATAAGAAGCCAAGTCTCTGACAGGGAATATCGGAATGGACATGTGCACAAGTACCACCTCTGAGACGAAAGGAATCATACAGCGAATAATTTGGGCAACTGAGATGAGCGGTAGTTGAATCAACCGAGCACTGAGATTCTGTCGGAAAAGGTACATGGGGTTTGGCAGACTGCAAGTGGAAATGGACATCGTTGAGATTAGAATTGAGACCACGTATATTTGTGAAATGAATTATGGACTGATGCCACATGAGTAACCTTTCTGCACGTGCAACTATGACTTGACTGAACCTCTCAACATCCATTGTGGTAGATTTTCAAAGATAAGTGATTAAAAAAAAAAAAAAAAAAGGTAAACTACAGCCATTATGGAAGCCTCCTCAACAATTCACGTTGAGGAAAATGGACCATAATCTGATCTGCCTTGCTGGTCCAGTGTGGGTTTGCAGATTGACCATATTTAGCATTCAGGGGCTCGAACCCTGGTCTACTCAAAGAGAGTGTGCTACAGCACTCCTACTCCTGACCACACGATACGGAGGCAGTAAGATAAGTGATACCTTAACAAAAAAAAAGAAAATTTAATGGCCTCAAACTTTTAGAATGTGTTTGATGAACCATAGAGAGTAGTTCTTGGAGTGAACTTTAGAAGAGGATGCTATGGAGTGACAGTCTTGTTACGCAATGCTTTGTTCTGATGGATTGTTTGGGTTTGTCAGTAGAGTGTTTCCTACTGAAGTGTCTTCTTGAAGTTTAATGGAGGTGGTTTGATGGTATGGAGCTATTTTGGACTTGGTCCATTAGTGGTAGTGCCCATTTGTCACAAAAATACTTGCTATCAGCACAATACTTCATGTCATATTGGATGTTGAAAAGTTGAACTGGCTGGCTCAGGGCATGGATCTCAATCTCTCAACACTTGTGGGATGAATTAGAGCATCAGATTAGGCCATATCTAAAATGGACTACTTCCAAACTGGCTTTAGCAGCAAGTTTGGAAGTAGCCAAGTTTGACTCTAGCAGTAAGGACAGGAGGTTGTTCCAGTCAGCTGGAACAACCTCCTGTTCTATTGCTGTGAGTTGTCCATTTCTAGGGCATATTATAGCCTTAGTTGCTAATGCACCAATAAAATCCAAATCAAACCAAAATCAAGTCCATTTCTAGCTGTGGAGTATACCTAGCTTGTCTGCTGTTGATAATTATAGATGATTGTCTGGGAATGGTGGGCTGGCCTTGAGAGAACCATTTTCCCCAAATGGCTTGAAGAGAGCCAGCCATTTGGGGAAAATGGTGACTGCTAATATGATTGAGGAATGTGGAGGTTGGTTGGCTTTGGCTGCTTTTTTACACTTTTCTGTAGTGGTGATGGGTGGGAGCAGTATGGTAGCCTACATTATGTTACACGATTTTGCAGATCAAGATGTGTTGATCTTTGAAACAAATTTAATGATCACTCTACTTGGAGTGATCATTAAATTAATTTTGTGCTTTCTCTGCTTGACAGTATGGTTGATCAGTGTACTGAGGGAAGAAATCAGAGAAGTATTTTTAGCTTTTTTCTGAACCATGAATAAATGAATAAACGAGGAAGACAAAAAGTTGGTTCTGTGAGTTTTGAAGTTGGACAGTAAATGGATGTTGGCTGCACGTGTTCGGACTGTTTTGAAAGAGATAGTGGGAATTATAGAAGCCAGTTCAGAAGAACAGTGCCCATGGAAATCTTACAACATATCAAAAATATCCTGATCTTGCTGGTTAATTAGGTGGGATGTTTTGTTGTTTAGAATGAATGAGCTGTGTACCTTCTTTAATAAGTTGTTTCAAAAAGTTTTTGTAAAAAGCTAAATTTTACCATTTTTTACAGGTTGTAACTGGTCGCTTTTTCGTTGATATCATTCCTGCTCATGGCCTAATTCTTGAGTTAAGTGAAAATGGCAAAATTTTACAGAGTCTGCATGCTCCTGATGGGAAAATTAGCCATATATCTGAAGTTTTGGAACTTGGAAACTCTTTGTATTTAGGTTCTTGGCGAAATACTTATTTAGGGAAATTAAAATTGGAATAATAGAATTTGTTACCAAATACAATTGCTATACTTAAGTTGCTCAATTCATTATGTAATACATGTGCATTAAAATTATGGGAATTCACAATAACTATCTAACAATTTGGAGAAAATCGACATTATGGTCAAAATACACAAGTTTTAATTTGCCTATTTCTGGTTTTGTAAATTAGGTCTGCACCATGGGCATTTTGCTAATTCACACTAGCCAAAAGAACACACCTCATAATTTTATGTTGACTTAAGACAGTGAAGCTTTGTTATTCATTCTGATTTCACTCTTCCAACAAATTTTTAATGTGTACCAGTCATACATGCTTTTATAGGTACACAATGATGCACCATAAGAAGTTTAGGTTTTAAATGGCAGCACAGAGCTTTACAGGCTCACCGGACTTGAGTAGTGTTGGAAGTGATGTGTATGTTGTTTATGTAGAAGTATTAATTGAAATTAGCAAAGCACGTGTTTTTTCATGCTTTTAATGAATTCAAAAATGAAAAAAAAATTTTTTTTTTAAAGCAGAATTAAACTTATTTTTTTTGAAAATAAGAACAAACATCTTCAAATTTAAATTCTTCATTAAAAAAATTATTTCAATTCATTATGAAAAGGCCAAGCAGAATAAATTTTATTTTTTTTTTTAAGAAATAAAGGGCCTGTCAAGTTCCATGCCACTTTTGTGTGTATCTTACAGCTGGAGATGCCACTGCCGCTTGCTTAACACAGAATGAAAGCATGCAATATCTGATTAAGGCAAGCATTATCTCCTGTGACTTACAGATAGTAGGAATAGCTTGAATGATGCGTTAAAAATATGGTATTTCGCAGTGAATATCTGACAAAGGGTATCGGCATTTTATTTAATATGCATAAAAATGAATTTCGCTACCTGTCATGTGCAAGCGAAACCAATAGATGACGCGTACATTACTCTTCACAAGATAGTATCCCAGAAATTGAATAAATTGCTCATTCCCAAGATGGCGGAGGACAAAAGTTTTACATATTATCACTGTATATTTGACTTCAGCTGCAGACCTCTGTATGTTGAGGCAATGTCTATAACAAATCCTGTTGTGAAGTAGGCTCCACAACACATTTTTACAAGGTGAGGGTTATCTGCATCTTCCATCTGTAGACATGGCCTTTACTTGATGGACAGAAACATTTGATTTGTCACGGCTGATGTACTCCATGATGTAGAAAATTAGTCAAACACCATCTGGATAATGGTTCTTCATTCTTAAGAGGCTTACCTGACATTTGGTTGAAGCAAGTAACATTCATGGCCTTTTGTATTCTTTTGCATGTTAAACACAGTTTTTTATTATCTGCCCATTTGGATCTCATTCACAACATGCTTTTGCATTTATAATTAGTGATTATAATGCGTTATTCTTTCTCATAGACCACTGACATTTCAATATCAGAAGGCTGTTTCACCCTTTAAAGTTTATAATGACAGGAGGAAATAAATGTAAAAGAGCTTATTTGATTTTCATGTTAGTTACAAGCTTTAAGTATTTTCTGGTTGCAGTTATTATTGTAATAGCAAAGTTTAGTTGGGATGTCTTGTATAGAAGCTATAATTGATTCAAGGTTATTGTAATTGCAAACCTAGAGAAACTATCTAAAAATTTTTTTTTTATGCATTGTATTCATAATTTACATTTTTAGGATTTTATGCAATAAAGAAAATCTATTCAGTTATAATTATATATGCAAACAAGGTATGATAAAAGAAGTTTCCCAATTGTGTTAAAGAAATTTGCTTAGCAGGCATTCCATACTGTAACCCCTGGAGCCCTAATTATAGTTCAACAATTTTACTCCTGTTGGAAGCACTTTTGAAGTCCTCATTCTTTGATTCCCTCAATATGGATATATGAAAATTATGCCCTTTCAATATAAATATCAATTTTGAGAACATCAAAAGAATATGGAGAGTGAGGGACCATAGCCATGCTGCCCTTCGCCGAAATTTTTTGAATATTCAGGTTGGAATAAACAGTTCTGCTTGAATGTCAAGAGTGAGCTGATCTTGTTTTTTTGACACTGATGGGGATGCAGCAAGAATTTGTCCAGAATTTCTGTGAAAGGTACTAAAAGATGTGTTATAAAAATATCAGAAAATATTCTGGGAGTTAATTTAATGCTCACCTTTAATTTGAGTGTGAAATTTGTGGCCAAGACTATTGTAGTTGTCACTCCCCCCCACATTCTTCAGATGTATTTTGTGATACTTTATTCACAAAACTAAACTTTTGTACTTGAAGATTGAACATTTCAGAGATTCAGGAAAAACTGCAGGATGTATTAAAGGATAACACAAAGCTGAGGCTTTGGGAGTGTCACCATTTTTAAAAAATTAAGGAAATTTTTTGATTGCACCTCATATGGTTGTATATTGTTTTCACTTAAATTTTATGTACAATGAAACTAGAATCCAAAATTACTACTTTTTTTTTTTATTTACAATTTGTTTTTTTAATACTTATAAAAATGTAGAAGAAAAAATTGGTGTTGGCTGCTGTTTTCTCTCCTATGTTTGATAGGAGTGGAAATTAAACTATACAGATATTTACATCATACCATAATAATAATAAAAAATTGACAATATCAAAGGAAAGTGTTCTTAATTAGGGCAAATATTTTTAGAAAAGATATTTCTACAATTTTTAGAAAAACATTTTAAGTACAGTAATTTTGAAGTATATACGAAGCTCTCTGTAGATAAATTCAAAACCAGCAGCCAATGCCAAGGATTTGTCAGCATTATTTTCAGTTGAAGGCTAAAGTTATTTACATAAATTTACATTGGAAATAGCTATTTCTCTGCAAAACTTGCAAGAGGATAATGTTCCTTGTATTGCTGAACATGCTCTTGTAATTCTTGCAGTTGTTCCTGTAGGTGAAGTGGCATTTCATCATATACATCAGTCAGCATGTTTTCAATAGGAGGCTTCTTTTGTTTCTCTGCACGTGCAAATGCCTGCATTACCTGAAAATGGGAAGTGAACAAAAAAAATTTTAAACATTCTAATTATCTTAAACAAAGAGTTTGTACAATAAGAGAATGTAACAGTGGTAACAGTAATATCCATATAGTGCAAGGAATTCACAGGCTTTTGCTGCACTGGCCGACAAAAAAAATATATATAGATATAAGAAACTTCAAATTATTTGCTTTGAGTTTATTTAAACTGTCAGCCTCAACTACCTGTGAAGGCAACCTGTTCCAGCAATCAACAACTCGCTGGCTAAAAGAAAACTTCCTACAATGCAGTCTAAACCTCCTCCCCTGTAATTTGAATTTATGGCCCCTAGTTCTGAAATTCTTTATAACAGTGAAAATTCTGCCTTCATTCATTTTGCTAATTCTTTTCAGAGCCTTATAAACCTCAATCAGGTCACCTCTAAGGTGTCTGGTAGCAAAGCTCTGTAGCTCACATAATTGGAGTCTTTCCTCATATGATTGCCCTTTTGCTGATCTCATCACACAAGTTGCTTTTTTCAGATGAGGTGCCTCCAATATTTGAACACAGTATTCCAAATGTGGTCTTACAACTGTCTTATACAGTGGGATTATGACCTCCATCTCTACAGAATAATGTTCGATAGGACACCATAGGCTTTCCTGGCTGCCTGTTTATAATGCTCAGAAAACTTCATATCTGCTTGTATTATATTTCCTGGATCCCTTTCTTTCTCTATTATTTTTAATTCTGTGTATAATTTATTTTGGGGTTGCTATTCCCCAAGGGCAAGACCTTGCATTTTGTTGCATTAAAACAGCTGTCACTTTTCTGACCATTCTTGCAGTCTGTTCAAGTCATCCTGAAGGAGTGCTGTTTGATACTGATTCACAAGCTTTTCAGTATATAATCTGAAAATTTGGTAATTTTTGTTGCTCTAACTATCTTGTTGTATCTTTTTGTGCTCTATTAGACTGGCCAGCTCCACATTCATCCATTTCTTCATTCTCCTTGGGCAATATTTTCTTAATGGTATGTATGCATTCATGGCTTCTGTAATTTTTGTATGCATTCATGGCTTCTGTAATTTTTGCTTTAAAGATAATCCATATGGTATTTCATATTCACTCTCACTTTGCAATCTGCCAATTAATAGCTGCTACAGCATCTTAAACTATCAAATCCCCTCTTCTCAGATTAAAACCTGTGCCTTTAACTACAGCAACGTCTTTCTTCATACAACTAATGATTACGTGATCACTACCTGCCAATGGTTCCTGAATAAGATGAGGTCAAGAATATTCTCACCCCTAGTATTTTCTGTAACATACTGCAATAAATCATCTAGTTCACCTAAAAAAAAAAATTTTCCCTGGCGAGTTTCCTTCTCACTTATTCCAATCAATCTTGGGTGGACTGATGTCACACATAATAAGACATTCAAGCTTGGTAGCCCATTCCATCTGCATGTAGAGACACTTGTCATACTCTTCTGGTCTGTAAATTACTATTGTGTGGTGTACTCCCACATTGGCAAAGGTAACTTCAGACTCAGCAAAAGCTCTTTTTGCACCTAGGCTGCTTTTGATAAGAAGCATAACACCACTACCCCTTCTATCTTTCCTAAATACTTGATATATACCATAGTGGATCTCTTTATCCCCAATTTCCAGGTGGCACCACATTTCTGTTAGTCCTATTATGCCAGCTTTAGTTGTTCCTAACCAGGAGTTCAAATTCAGCCTTTTTATTGACTGTAGACAGTTAAAACCCCTTGAAGACTTAGAAGTTATAGTACAAAGGGTACTAGGAAAGTTTTGCAATACAGCTTCGTTTATTTAATTTTTTCAAAGTAATTTCCTCTACATTCAATACACCTCTCCATCCTCCGAAACCAATCTTTAAACCAGTTCTGCCAAGTTTCACTAGGGAGTAAAGCACACTCGCTGTCCCAAGCCCATAGAAGGTCCTCATCACTGGAAAACCGCCTCCCTTTTAGCTTCATTTTCACATGTGGGAACAGTGCAAAGTCGCAGGGAGCAAGGTCTGGACTGTAGGGAGGGTGCTCGAGAAGTTTCAGTCCTGTCGTGGTCAAATATTTGGTGCAGGCTTTGGCGCGGTAAGCTGGAGCATTATCGTGATGGAGGTACCAGGTGTCCATTCTTGACTTTGGCCGCAGGTTCTTCATAGATCCAATGACTTTAGGCAGGCATTGTTCAGTATACCACTTAGCTGTGACTGTCTTCTGCATGTCCAAAACGACACGTTCCACAATTCCACTCGATTTGAAAAATACAGCTATCATTTTCTTCTTTACAGATCGGGATTTTCTGACAATTACGGGTGTGTCGTCATCATCAAAGACCCAAACTTTGTTTTGAGCCTTGGTCGGCAGATCGTAATAGTACAGCCAAGTCTTGTCACCTGTCACGATGTTGTTCACATACCGAGATCGTCCCTTATCAAACTTTTTTAACATCTCCCGGCACCAGGTCACACGTCGTGGCATCTGCTCTTCAGTCAGTTGATGTGGCACCCAGAGAGAACAAAGTTTCTTCACGTGCAAATGATCTTGCAGAATCGAACAAATTGCTGGTGCATTTAGGCCCAAAGTATCCTCTATCTGTTGGTAGGTCACTCGCCTGATTTCGTCAAGCATTTTCCTCACAGCAGTAACATTTTCCTCCGTAACTGACGTTCGTGGCCTTCCCGGCCTCTCAGAATCCTCCAGAGTGAAATTTCCCCTTTGGAATTCTCTATACCACCTGAATATCGTTGTACGATGTGGACAATCATCATCTAGTGCAAGAGTCATTTCTTCTAAGCACTGGTCTATGGTTAAACCACGCACGAAATTATACCGCAAAACTGTCCTTATCTCATTTCGTGACCACGATGCCATCGCAAGCACTTTACACTCTCACTACTAATGAATAACTGAGCCCATCGACTTGGCGCGGCGGCTACTATGCACGTATGAACATGTCTCAACATGCAGCAACAAGCAGCTTCCTGTGATTCATTGTTGCGTCTCATATTGCAAAACTTTCCTAGTACCCTTTGTATGTCTTAAAGTACTGTCTTATTGGACTAAATTCAAAAAATAGCAAGGGCTTAATTTTTCAGTACTCACAAGGTGAGTACTGAAAAATTAAGCCCTTGCTATTTTTGAATTTAGTCCAATAAGACAGTACTTTAAGACATACTATAACTTCTAAGTGTCCAATTATTATATTTCTTTAACGCATAAAATACGCCTAATCTGCACCGTCTATCTAATTTTCATCCTAATGCCTTTGAACTTGCCAGATAGTAAGATACGATTTTCAAAAATACTTATCAAGCATTTCATTAACAAATTACATATCACCTTTCTACAGAAATGCCTAAATCACAATGTGATTCCGAAATTTGCCCGTATATTTCCAAATAAAATTTACAAAAAATACCCACGCATTGCGCGTCAAACTTCCATCGCCATCATACGAGATGATTGTTATTTTGGTTTTTAGGAGCATTAGCAACTAAGGCCATATTGCTCCGGGAACATGCGGTGGTCATTCCCTGACCTTTCCGCATCCTCCGTATTTGGTGGTGACGGGCTCGAACCCCGTTCTAATCAAGAAGCATGTGCTACGCACTGCTGCTCCTCCCCACCTGGCTACGGAGGCGCCTTCATACGAGATGAACTATGGAAAAGATTTAATAAGAAACATCAGCTCCAACACCAGATACATTAGTTAAAATTTAAACTTAAGAGAAACATGCAACCTAATACCTGGATCGAATTCACAAACCTCAACAGTATACGTATTAACGCAGCCCTTAATGAGGTTGAACTAAGACATTCTAAAAAATGGATCACACTTACCCAGGAAACAAAAATAACGGCTCCACAAATTTCCACAGTTAACATTTCTTCTAAAACTTTCACTCCTACCGAACTCGCAAGTTTAGAGAATGGATTCAACTTTGCGATAAAAAGCCTTCAATACCCATAAAAGAAAGTATTATTGAACTTCAAACAAAACTCTAACATCACCCTGACAAATGGCGCATTTTACATCTTATATAATTTTCCCCATGCCTCCTATGGTTTTAGCAAATTAGAAACTAAATATGGCAACCACATTTACATTATTTTAATGGAAGAAAATAAACATTAAAGATTCTCACTTGTTTTTTTGTTTCCTCTTTCCAATCCTTCTCATTGTCATCTGTCCACCAACCCTGATTTAGCATATACTTTCTTAGTCTGGAAATTGGGTGGTCCTTTTGATGCCAAAATCTTACTTCATCTACTGATCTGTAAGCTGTACTGTCATCAGAAGTACTGTGATGACCTATCCTAAAATTAAGATAAATTACCTGAAGAGTGCAGTTAATTTACCTTTCAATTGAATGAAAAGATTTATTTCATTGAATATAAGATATACATGTAATTAAAATAATTCAGGCAATTTATATGATAACGGGGACAAAATATGATAAGGGGACAATCCATTAAAAACTAACTATACATGAAATCATTTAAGAATGATCAAAAGCTAATATCTGCATTGGCTCAAAACCGTACTGCCCTAGACTTTAACACAGCAGATCGATGTTTGTTTCAAACTCAAAAGTACAGAGGGGATAACATGGCCATAAAATAATGATGCTAGTAATTTTAAGCTACAATAAACAATTACCTTTGAAGCAGTCTGCTCATAGCTGTGTACTTTAGCCAATAATGCTGCTGCCACCATTAGTGACTAAAATCTAATGCAATTGATAAAAAGCATAAATGTGTCTACCTGCAGAGACATTTCTGCTTATTCACTGCATTTTCTTTAATGTCATCAATGCTGGATAATGTTTGAACTTTTTCAACTTGGAAAAGAAAGGAATTGCAGAGAACCAAATCTGGAAAATAAAGTGAATGACCAGCACAAATCAATTTACATTCTGGTTGTTAACAGCGGACTAATCCATTTCTTAAGTAAAATATTGCTAATGTGAAAAGAAGCATATCTTGCAGGTGACATATGAGGTAGTGCAATACCAAGGACAATGAACAGTGAAGGGCCTAAAAGGACGCTGAATGCACGAAGTAGCATACCTAGTTTGCTTACTGCTACATATAAAATAAGGTTATGGTCTACCTGTACAGTAATTTAATTAAAAAAACAAAAACTGATAAGGCCAAACAGCCTTGAAATGGCCACTGGGTGGTGGTATCCACTGAGAATAAGCAACAATAGTCTTCTCCACTGGTGAAGTGTTGCTTATTCGAGGTAGTGCAATATCAGGCAACTCGTGAAGGTATTCACAAACAAATAAAAACGATGCCATTTTCACCATTTTGTTGATTCACTTACATATAATAATGATGCTATTGCACTAACCATTACGTCAAGTGAATTTCCCGAAGTTGAGGCCATAGTGCTTCCAAATTATTTTGGTCTATACTATTGTATACCATCTGGCACGTATAGCTAGTTCATATTGTGAAGTTATACTTCATAACTGGGTTGTCACTTACTGCAACACCAGGGTACCTACCCACCCACAGATGAGAGGCCAAACATCCTTGAAACGGCTGTTTGGGTGGTGGTGGTGGTGGTGGTATGCACTGAGAATAAGCAATAAAAGTCTTCTCTACGAGTAAAGCAAGGTTTATTTGAGGTAGTGCAATATCAGTGCGACTAGTGAAGGTATTCACAATATGAGATGATAAAATTATGCCATTTTCACCATTTCGGTGATTCACTTATGTTAATAACAATGATGCTATTGCACTAACTATTATGTTAAGAACTAATTTAATTCTGATTAGCATCAAATTTCATTTACCCTCAAAATATTTTGAATAATATAGTCTCACAACTTAACCTAAAGTTGAATTTCATGTATATTAATATTTAATTATGGCAAAGAAAGCATCCCTAGTGATTTCTTAGGCAATTGCAGCAGTCATTCTTTAATATCTTCAAATGCTTCATTATTTAACAGAGGCATGCTTCCACTGTGTCATTTACTGTTAGTGGACCCAATTAACAAGTAAAAAAAAAAAACAAAAAAAATCTTTAATGCTACTGCTATACAGTAGCATCAAGAAAGTGTACCTAATATGCCTGTTTAACAGTGTCATGCGACTACAAGAATAATGTTCAACAATAAATACGATGTATTGCTCAAAATGGAATTATGCACATTCCATAAACAATTGACTTGTTGGAAAGACAGGAATCCAGTGTGCTACTGGGCACGACAAATTGAAATTTCCTATCATACTAAAATTATTAACCTTTAACTTGCATGACTTTTGCGACACCCTATATATGGGCGATTCTAAATTATTGTCAGGGTTTCCGTGGTCTATAATTTTCTAACCATAAACAAAAAAATAAAACTGCTTATGGAATATGAAAGGAAAGTGTAACTCAAAAAGTTTTATTACCTATAGAACCAATAATGCAAAATGCTAAACAACTTCAATGTGCACACCTTTCATGGCATGTAAGATGTCCAAGCAATATTCAATTTCCCTCCAAATGTTCTCCAGCATTTGCGGTGTAACTGTTTTGATCGCAGCAATAATTTTGAGCTTCATTTCATCGAGAGAGGTCACAGGGGTCTTGAATACAATGTCCTTCACATATCCCCCACAGGAAGAAATCAAGGGGCATAAGATCAGGTGAGCGCACAAGCCATGGAATTGGTCCACCACGCCCAGGAAAATGCATGTCAAGAAATTCTTGGACAATAACAGCCCAATGTTGTGGTGCACCATCTTGCTGGAACACCACATTTGGCTGATGACGTATCTGGACATGCTACAGCTGTATTGTATCTGTTACACCAGTTAGGGTAACAGATACAATACAGCTGTAGCATGTCCAGATAGGTCACCACTGTCACTGTTTTTCTCGCAAAGAAAAAGGGCCTCAAAACTTCCGAACATGACAAAGCACACCAGACATTGACCTTTGACCTGTCTCTTTCGAATTCTCGAATGGCGTGAGAGTTTTCTGATCCCCATATTCTGGGGTTATGATGATTTACCCTCCCTGATACGTAAAACGTTGCTTCATCACTAAATTGCCATCTTCAAAGGTAATATTCATCAGCTTCGACGTTTGACAAAATGTTTTGGGCAAATTGGAAACGGTGGGGTTTATTGTTCGGCTTTAAAGCCTGCGCAATCTGCAGTTTGTAGGCAAGGAGGTAAAGGCGGTTATGAACAACCCTCCAAACATTTGTTTGTGGTATACCTAACTGCAAAGAAGCTCTAGTTGATTTCTGTAGGCTTCGTGGATTCGATCAACGTCTTCCTTTGAAGTGCTCGGTCTTCCCACTCCTTTTCGGTACAGAACACTACCAGTCTCTTGAAATTGCTTTAACCAACGTCGGATAGCATTATCTGAAGGTGGATCTTTTCCATACTGAGTTCTATTAACGACGTTACATTGTCATAACGGACTTTGTTTCGAAAAATCAAAGTACGCACACTGCCTTCTCTTGAACAGTCGCCATTTTGAAGTAATGCCGTCAATATCTCCCAGACATCAATGTGGCAAGTACAGTGTTGCCAAAAACTTTTTGAGTTACACTTTCATATTCCGTAAGCAGTTTTATTTTGTTGTTTCTGGTTTGAAAATTATAAGCCACGGAAACCCCAACAATAATTTAGAATCACCCTGTAGATATGCAATTTGAGAATAAGATTGCAGACAACAAATTCAAGAAAGGCATTAATAACATATATTATAAATTTAAATCATATGCAGAGTACTTATAGGAAATCCTGTGTGCCCTAGCTATACAGGTCGACCATCACTAATCTGGCAATACGGTTCCACCGCTAATTCGGACATATTTTCCATGAACGTAATTTCAAATTTCCCAGGTCGGCGCACCAACCTGCCGCTACTGTTTTAGTGGTGCTGGTTGCAGCATCAGCTGTTGGCATGAACTTGTAAACACTGGCAAGCTATTCCTACTTGTTTTTCTGCATTTATTATTATAACCTGCTCACATTTAGCCCCAGCCATGGTTCCAATGCATAAAGGAAGTGCTTCTCGTGGTGGGGTGCCTCCGTAGCCAGGTGGGCAGGAGCGGCAGTACGTAGCACACGCTTCTTGATTAGACCGGGGTTCGAGCCCGTGACCACCAAATACGGAGGATGCGAAAAGGTCAGGGAATGACCACCGCATATCCCCGGAGCAATATGGCCTTAGTTGCTAATGCTCCTAAAAACCAAATAACAAACAAACAAGCTTCTCGTGGTGTAAAGCACAAACACTACATTGTCCATATCAGAAAAAGTTGAACTTCTAAAAAAACTCGACAGCGGTGTGTCTGTGAGAAGTTTAACTCTTCTTAGTTGTAAATTCCAGCAATTTCTCTCAGTTCCTCTTATTTTAGTAATTTTAGTCATTCCTTTTTAGATTTTTTTTCAACACACTTGTACAAACTTGTGGAAAAACACAACACAATATGATGGATAATACAGTGAGCTAACGAACTTGTTTTCACAAAATCTCTAACCATACCGACAAACTTACTGCAACATTTGAGACTTTATTTTATTGCAATTAGTTTTATTGCAGCACTCGTCGTGCATGCAATAAACTAATTACAAACGACCTACATATGTATGCAGTAATAGCGTCACACATGTGGCCGACGCAGCTTCTCAAGAAATAAAGTAACCTACTGGGCCACGTCAGCCACATATATTTGACACAAACTCTTTTTTTGATATTTTAAGTGACAAAACAACAACACTGACATTACAATATTTATTTTAGAATTACTAATCAAATTATTTGTGAAATATTTTTTGGCCCCTGGGGAATTTTTTTCTTAAAGTAGCTTAGCAGTCAATGTGTTAAAGGTAGGATGAGGTGGTTAGCTGTTGGGTAAACTGTATGTGCTAATCTAACTACCGGGTGATCTAGCAAACTCACTAATCCGGCACCCCACAGGTCCCAACGCTACCAGAGTAGTGACGGTCGACCTGTATTTGATTAATTTGGATAATTGATGTAAATAAATGAGTTAATGCACATAACGTGTTCTTATTATTATGATATCTATCTGAAGAAACAGGTGCCTTAGAGACAAATAACCTAGGAAATATCATGAAATACAGTAATATCCCTGACTCTTCTGTGAACTACTTTGACACTAGGGTAGTTTACTGCAATGGCTGTCCTGGAGTATAAACATAAAACTTAGATTTAAATTTTTTTAAATTCTAAGAAGAATTTTAAAACTTTTAGCCATTTATACAAAATGATTTTAACTTACCTGTATGTCATTGCTTCAATTAGGACAGGTTTACATTCATCTACTACCATTTGCCTAGCTGCCTTCGTAACATTGTACACTGCTAACACATCATTACCATCAACTCTAACTGAAGGAATACCATAAGCTGGACCTCGGGCAGCTAAAAATAAATGCTATGTTAAAAACCATACAGATTAATCGCATTTTAATGTTGCTTTACATATTGCAAACGAAGAAATCATAAATTGCAGTCTGGTGAACAGTATTTAGTAACTTAAAGAAACTTACTCCTTGCTTATACTTACAAATTAGAATATCTGTATAACATGCAAGGACTGCATACTGTATGTAATATGGAGGTGAATAACATAGGAAGTAATGTAATACTGCAGGCAAAGAATAATCACAACTTCTCGATAAGCATGTAATTTCTTGGACTTCACATTTAGAAATCTTTTAATATATATTCAAAACTTTTGATCTCTTTCAGAAAGTTCCAAGAGAAGAAAAGACTTTACATTAATTATATGAAATATTTATCAAACATTATCAGCCACTGAACAAAATAAATTCACCAAAGTGAAAGAAGAGTAGTGCTATGGATCATAAAGTATGTATTAGTAATGGTCATATGGTGCAAGGAATCCTAAGGCTGATGCTGTACCAGCCAAAAAAAGAAAGAGAAAGAATAAAATAATATTAATAAAAAATTAAATAAAATAAATAATAAATGAAAAGAAAATAGACACCCTATGTGTTTCCCTCCTCCCATAGGTAACTATCCAAAAGAAAGTCTCTCTCGTTCACAAAAAAGCGGAAATTATTTGTGAGTTAGAAAGTGGTGCAAAAAATGTTGAAGTGTGTAAAAAGTTTTATTTGTCTTCTTCAAGTGTATCGACATTGTGGAAGACTAAAGTTACAAATGTTGATGAAACATTGTTTCAATGGTCACCACACAAAGAATTGCTGGATTTTCAATAGATGGTCCGATCTTGAAGGCACAAGTGGAAAAATTTGCTAAACAATTTGGATGTGACGATTTTGTGGGTAACAATGGTTGGCTGGATCGATTTAAAAACCGACATAACATCGTTTATGCAAAAATTAGTGGAGAATCTCGATCTGCAGATCCAATAATGGCAAATGAATGGTTAGACAGTGTTTGAGCAGAAATTAGGAAAGATTTCAATGACGAAGACATCTACAATGCCAATGAAACAGGACTTTTTTATAATTTGACAGCTGACAATACATTTAAATTCAAAGGGGGAGAAAAAAAATCAAAGGCTCGCTTGACAGTGCTCGTATGCATAAACATGACAGGAACTGATAAAAAAAAAAAACAACAACAAAAAAAAAAAAACTGTTTATTATTGGAAAATCGTTAAAACCTCGGTGTTTAAAAATTATAAGGAAACTTCCCGTGGATTACGCTGCAAACAAGAATGCTTGGATGACTTCAGATATTTTTTGGCAATATGTAAATGATTGGAATAAGGAGCAATTCAAAAATAAAAAAAATATTTTATTGTTAGCTGATAACTCTCCTGCATATCCCCAGATTCAAAGTTTGTCCGACAAATAAATTGTGCTTAATATTAAGTGCACTGTAGTTTATACAAGCATACTAATACAAATAATATGTAGGTATATACTTATATTATTTTTCTCTCTCTAATTTCTTTTGTTTTTTGAATCTTTTTATCAAGTTATTGAGAATTTAAAAAAAATAGGAGGTTGATTTAACTCATCACTGATATAACATTCATTGTCTAATGGCCCCAGGGGTTTCCCCATCTCCGTTATCACTGATATAGTGAGAAAGGTTATAACGAGGAAATTTTGTTGGTCCCTTGATGCTTGTTATAAGCAAGTTTGACTGTATCTACCCATTTAATAGAGGCCATGTAGCACCTTAAGCCCTAGTAATTTCCTTTCCTGAAATTATAACCCATTCCTTTGCCTTTAACTACTGCTACCTCTCTCTCTCTTCATCGTCCACCCTAGAAATGAAATGAAAGACTATGAAAGGTTTATTTAATGGGTCTGGTAACATGTTACTTTTCAACATAGTCCTCTTTGGAGTCAATAGGCTTTATGCTACTTTTGCTGAAATGCACTGATTCTAGCTATGAAGGAAGTTTTCTCTTGGACTTCCAGGAATGTGCCCACTGCAGCAATGTCACTGTCAATAAGAAAATGGATGCCAGCCAGGCATCCATTTTCTTATTTTTGAATACAAATGTGACTATGGAGACAACAAAAAAATGGCAATGTTGCTTATATTTCAGGAAACCCCTAAGTATGTTGTTATTAAATCAGAAGGTGTGGAGTCATACGCAGCTAAGGAATTGAATGATTTTGTAAACTGCAAAGAGTGAAACTTGGAATGTTGTGAAGAATGTAAACAAGAGCTTGAGTGATCAACGACTCAGTAAAATGAGGACTTAAACTGATGGAGGAATACAATATCCTAAACAAAAATGAGGAACAAAAGCAATTTGTGCTCCAGGTAGTGAAGAATTTTATTTGTTGTTTCCCTGTATGCAAAATACATTTAACAAGGAAATTGTAAATAACAGCCTACCCTTGATTATGGATTTTTTTTAAATAAGACCTTATAACTATACTACTAACTCCTAAAATTTACTAGGACACATTTTCAAATATCTTTCAATAAAATCAAGTTTCAAAAATATATTATTACCAAATTAAAGATATGAATAATTAATATTAATCAATATGAGAAAAAAAAGTTATATTTAAAAATAAGATTTAGAAATTCCCTTATGTAGAATGCTGGAATTCTGTTCTAGTTTAGTTATTAGCACTATCTTTTACTATAAAGCATTATTTTATAAAATTGCTTGAGGTTCCAGGATTAGTTCAGTGATTAGTTTGTCTAATCAGTAAATTTCCTTCCTTATCTCGCATTTTTTTTTTTTTTTTTTTTACTTAAATCAATCTCTCATTGATTATTTATGTATATGACTTGGTTAAATTACTTGTATGTATAACACTTGGTTAAATTTTTCTGCAAAGTGAATCAAAAGGAGGGAGAACCAACATTTGAATTTGATCATGTATACCTGAAGTAATAAAAACACGTACAAAATTCTTTTATACATTACACTACCAATTCAACTGTTGTCACTGTATTTAAAATATCATGATTTACAATCTCCATTAGTCATTTTTGCAAAAGGATCAATTGTTTAATTCCATATTTAAACATTAACTCATTAAATTCTAATTAATATTATACTCAATTTGGTTGAGACTTGTTGTATGATATATGATTTGCCTTATATACAAACTTGAGGCCAATATTGTGAACAAACATATTCAAGAATATATTATTTATGGAAATACACATGTACACTTTACAGATTTAATTGCAATTAACTGTTTTTATTTGCTAATGGTTTAATATACAGTGCATAATCCCTTTTTTGGCATGAGTTAATGTCATATTATTCATGGAAGCTCTTGTAGCATTCTTTTTCCCATAAATTAATT
Organism: Mastigoproctus giganteus; assembly: GCF_048544385.1. NCBI lineage: Eukaryota > Metazoa > Arthropoda > Arachnida > Uropygi > Thelyphonidae > Mastigoproctus > Mastigoproctus giganteus. Next base: position 219,508,557 of record NC_143580.1, read on the forward strand.
AAAAAAAAAGTCACTAATAAAATTTAAAAAAAAACAAAAAAACTACAAATATCAATAAAACAACATCCCCCACATGGACTCACTCTATTATATATCATTATTACATATTCAATTTGTAGCACCAATGAAAGATGATCACAATAAAACTTTTTTCTTGATAAAAATTTACTTTGAAAATTAACTTTGAAAATAAAATATTACTTGGAAAAATACAGTTTTAATTCCAAACTTTCTTAATTTAAAGGTACAGTACAGAACATAAATATAATGAATTGAAAACCACTGTTTTGGTATCTGAGGCTGATGGTATCATAAAGACAGCATCACAGGAGTATGGGTATTTATAATTATCCATTTACTTAATGTTAATCAATTAATTATTAATCTTATTAACCAAATTAATAACTAATGTAAAATTATTTAAAGAATTAACTAATGTTAACTAATTCAAAACTAAACCTTAACCTTAACAAATAAGAAATGTGTAATCAAATTAACGAGTAATTTGATTACACCATAATTTACAAGTTCTGCTGTCTTTACAGTCACTGAAGAAGTGGTAGATATTCCCATACATATCACGAAATGTATGGGAATAATCTGTAATTCTTTAAGAAATTAAAGGCAGATTACACCCCACACAGGTTTAACTCATTATTTCACCAATTTCCAAAATTTGGTTTGTTAATGCTATTATGACAGCTACAATTATATCTTAACAATTATACAGTTATATAACAATTATATAGTTCAACAATTATATCTTTTATTGCTTGTCTCTACATCTATACACCTATTAATATATACATACCAATTCCATCTCCTTTATACTGTTCATGGGTTGGTGTTGATATTGCATAGCCATTATTTCTACTGTAAGGAAAAAAATTATATTGCATTTTTAGTCAAAGTCACATGCAAATACAATGGATTCAATTATGCAGGATAATATAATTTTAGGGAAATTTTAGATAAATCAAAAGCACTGAAACAAAAAGAAGCTTATAGAGTAGGTATTTTTTAAGATAAGTTTTTTTCTTCTTTTTTATTGTTTAGAAGGGATGAAAATAAACACTAGCAAATAGGAAACACAATGAATGCAGTTCAAAATTATTACACTGTAATAAAACAGCTTGCAGGATTTTGCAGACTGTATTATGGTTAAACAAAGTAAATAATCCATCCATGGATAATCAACAGTCAACTGTGCAACAATTCAAGAATCAACAAAATCTTATAATTCTATTTATGCAAGGCTTCAGCAAAAACAGCTCTTTTATTTTATACTTTTTACTAAAATAAAATTTTAGTTAATCATCATATACAGACTAAAATGAACTAATATATGCATACATATACAATAAAAGCTTTGTTATGTGGCATCTGTATGGATGAGGGTGATTTAATTAGGGTGCCTACACTATACAATGAAAAGCTATAATGTGAAGTAAATTTCTTAGTCACACCAATGTGTAAACTATACTAGTTTACACATTTAGCCATTATAACACTTTATTAGTATTATGATGGCTAAATGATGCAAGAAATCAGACTTTCTGCATCTGCCAAAGAAAAATTATATTTTTAATAACAAAACTAACGCTACAGTCATGAGAGTAAAACTGCTTGCTAACGGTTTACTTGACCACCCAAAAGTATTATAATCCTATCACTTTCATTCTCAATGTCTCTTTAAATGTTTCGGATATCATAATACTTAAATAAATATAAATGCTCAAAGCATAATATATTATGAGTTTAAAATACACTATAAAATATCAGTGTAAAAACACCATAGTGAACTCATAATGAAAAACTACATAAGTAGCGTAAAGGCATTGATTTAATTGTATCTCATTGTGACTACCTTCACAATGAGTTACCGTATATTTTACTACCTCGAATAAGTAACACTTTACTAATAGAGAAGACTATTGTTACTTATTCTCAGTGGGCACCACCACCACCTAGACAACACTGTTTCAAGGCTTGTTGGCCTATCCTCGGTGGGTGGGCAGGTACTCTGGTGTTGCAATCATGCCAACCCAGTTGAGAAGTTATACTACTTATGTAGTTTTTCATTATAAGTTCACTATGGTGTATTTACACCGATATTTTATAGTGTATTTTAAACTCATAATATATTATGTTTGAGTATATATATTTATTTAAGTGTTATCTTGCACACCTTTTGGCATCTTTCATATTGTGGAAATAACTTCACAACTGGGTTAGCATGATTGCAAACAAGCTACCTGCCCTCCCACTGAGGATAGGCCAACAAGCCTTGAAATGGTGCCATCTATGTGGTGGTGCCCACTGAGAATAAGTAACAATAGTCTTCTCTATTAGTGAAACATTACTTATAGTAATGCTTCACTAATAGAGAAGCGTTACTATATTGTGTTAATAATATATTGCGGTAGTGCAATATAGGGGGTAACTCATTGTGAAGGTAATATGAGATACAATTAAATTGATGCCTTTATGCTACTTATGTAGTTTTTCATTATGAGTTCACTATGGTGTATTTAACTGATATTTTACAGATATAATATATCAATACCAATTTTTTTAGGTTTCTATTCTTTTTCGTTAATTCATAAGACACAGAAGTTGGCTTCAACTAAATAGTTTTGCTACTCACCAAAAGAAAATTATAGGACAGCTGAGGGTAGCCGCAAAATTCATAGCAGCATGAGAATCTCCTTCACTGGAAGCTCCTTCTCCAAAGTAGCATATAATGCATAATCCATTCTGTTGTCTCTTAAATGCATATGCTGCACCAACAGCTTGCAAAGGAAGTAAAAAAATAAATAATAAATAAGGATATATATATATAAAAAAGTCCATATATGCATGTGTATTAAAAGTCATCATAATATGCTTTTAGAAATTTTCCATGTTTACTAACTAATCACTGAAAGTTCTTTACATGCAGCAAAAAATGTGCAAAAGGAAGTCTCAATATATAACAATGCTATAACACTGATAATGTAATATGTATGAGATTATATTTAATGGTATAATATTTAAGCATTATATGCATCAAAAAATACATCTAATATTTTTCTACCATTTAAAATTATTAAAAAACTTTAGTGACTGTGAATTGTGAAAATGGCAAGATCAACGACTTTAACACTTTTAATCAGGAGCTGCTGCTCTAAGTGATTAAGCAACAGCTGATAGACCTTGAAAATCAATCTGCACAGAGTTTTTTTCAAGCAACTCCAACTAATATATTCAGGATGATTATAACATGTCCTCTAGTCTTCTTATATTGATCTATTAATATCTCCAAATGAGATATTAACAGTTCTTTACAGGAAGGCTAGAGGGCAGTAACCAAATGCATGTTGAATTTTAGAGACTACTGATACTGGAAAGTATGCAGTACACTAAAAAGGCCATAGCAGTAAGATAAGTCCATAATAAATAATAAACTGCCGTGGACTGCAACTAAAACTAAAGTCCATGACTTTAGTTGCAGGTCAGAGGAAATCTTTATTTAAAGTAAAAACTGTATACAAATAAAAAAAAAGATGAAGGGTAAAATCATGTAAAAGAAAAAGAAAAAAACACCATGGAGGCCTTTCGAGTATTATCCCTACCCTTCGCAACCAAAACTTTAAGGGTAGAGGCAGTAATATATGAAGGCGATATTCCAGGGATACATGACAGGAGGGTCATACATGTCAACAGAAAGCATTGGAGGAAAGCAAGACAAGAAAAAAAAATTTTTCCCTCCCATTTTGACAGTCTGCTTATGTTAATGCACCAGTGGATTATGATTTAGTTAGATAATTAAGAGCAGCACAGAGTAGCTACAAACATTTGTACCCAACTTTTAGAAATAAAAAAATGGAAGATTTTTAATTGAGATCCAGAACTAGCCAGAACGATGTTCTGGTACTGTCTGAACAGAATTATTACACTTTACAGATTAATGATGAGCAATTAATATATTTTATATGCTGAAGCTGATAAATTACAATCTTTATAATATTGCATTTTAATGCAAATAACATTATATAATGCAATACATTGTATTTTAAAAGTTCTGAGACAGTATTTAAATTCTATACAGTGGGACCAACTGATGATGTTACCAACAGCAAACTCAAAATGGGAAGCATTCAAGGAACTAATCTTGGAGGCTACCAGGCTTTACATACCAACTAAGAAATATTGTTCAAGGTTTAGGCCTAAATGGTTGTCAGATGAACTAATGAGACATGTGGCAGAGAAGAAAAATGCATGGGATACATACAAATTAATGGGTGACATGGAAGCCTATGATAGATATAAGTTGGTCTGTAACCAAGTCACAAAGGAGATTAGGCAGGCAAAGGCAGACTATGAAAAATCCTTGGCAAAGGATGCAAAGAAAAACAGAACAGAGTTCTTTACATACTTGAACTCGAAAAGGAAAGGGATGAATCAGATTGGTCCACTGGATATTGATGGTTCAACAGTTGAGGATCCTGCTCAGGTGGCTAACAATCTAAATGAGTATTTTGCATCTACATTCACGCATGAGGAGTTATTCAGGAAGGAGAATGATGTAGGTAAAGTAAACATTGGCAGTGAGCTGGATGATTTTGTAATAACTGAGAGGAAAGTGGAGGAGAGATTGTTGAGGATAAACATAAAAAAGGCACCTGGGGTGGATGGGATCTATCCAGTTATATTAAAGGAGCAGCAAAGGAAGTATGCAAACCCCTAGCCATAATTATGAGAGCTTCTTTGGACTCAGGGGAGGTACCCATAGACTGGAGATGTGCAAATGTAACCCCAATTCACAAAGGAGGATCAAAGGCTGACACAAGTAATTATAGACCTGTTAGTTTAACTTCTGTTCCAGGTAAATTAATGGAGGCACTGGTTAAAGAAGCACTGCAGGATCATCTAGACAAGAATTCAGTTATAGCTCAGACGCAGCATGGTTTTGTTAAGGGCAGGTCTTGCCTGACCAATTTGATTGGATACTATGATGTAGTCACAAAAGAACTGGATGCAGGGAATAACTTTGATATTATATATTTGGATCTTAGAAAGGCTTTTGATACTGTTGCACATGGAAGACTGCTGCACAAATTGGAGCAGTGTGGCATTGGAGGCAAATTGCTGCTATGGATAAGGGGATGGTTGAGTGGCAGAAGACAGAGAGTGGTAATCAATGGACACTGCTCAACGTGGACTAATGTTATTAGTGGAGTTCCTCAAGGTTCAGTGTTGGGTCCGTTGTTGTTTTCGGTGTTTATGAATGATATTGATGATGGGATATCAAGTTTAATGTCCAAGTTTGCAGATGATACAAAGGTTGGCAGGGTCGTTAAGGACAATACTGACGCTATGCTGCTGCAACAGGATCTGGAAAGGTTGAACAGATGGGCTGAGAGGTGGCAAATGAGGTTTAACATCGACAAATGTAAAGTGCTGCATATGGGAAACAGTAACCCCAGAGCAACGTATCAACTCTGCGGTACTACACTGACAGTGGTGGAGAATGAAAAGGACCTGGGGGTAATTGTGCAGGCAGATATGAAGTTCTCTGAGCAGTGCAGACGAGCTGCAAGAGTAGCTCATGGTGTCTTGTCAATAATATACAGGAATTTTTCTAGCAGGGATAAGGAGGTGATTATTCCCTTGTATAAGGCAATGGTAAGGCCACATCTTGAGTACTGTATACAGGTCTGGAGGCCTCATTTCAAGAAGGATGTAGAGCTGCTGGAACGGGTACAGAGAAGGGCAACAAGATTAGTAAATGGAACAAAGGGTTGCTCTTACGAAGAAAGGCTTAAGTTTTGCAAATTACAGAGTTTGGAGACTAGGCACCGGCGAGGTGATCTGATAGAGGTGTATAAGGCTTTGAATGGTTTGAGCATGCTCAATGCCAATGGGATTCTTCATCTTTCTCAGAATAATCACCTCAGAGGGCATAAATTCAAATTGAGGAAGGACGGATGTCGGATAGATGTGCGGAAATTTGCCTTTGGCCAGCGGGTGGTTGGTTGGTGGAACCGACTTCCATCACTTGTTGTTGAAGTTGATAGCCTAAATAAATTTAAAGCTCAACTGGACAGGTATTTCGAACGAACGGAGGGGTGAAATGGGAGTGGGTTTTTTTTTTTTTTTTTTGGCTGATGCTGAATAAGCTTGCTTTCTTGCATCATATGCCTCTGCTAATGCTAATACAAAAAATAATGATTTGGTTGAAGTTTACTATGGTACAACAAGCCAATTTATGCAAAATGATTACCACAGCAGTTAAATTCAAAGCAAACTAACTTTTTTTTTATATAAACAAATTCTCTTAAAAAACAAAACACTTACCTATACTCAACCTTCTTTAAAAACAAACTATTACAATACCTGAATTGCATACAGGTATGGAGGTCTCATTTTAGGACGGACATGGAGCTGCTGCAACAAGTACTGAGAAGGAAAACGAGATTGGTGAGTGGAAAAAAGGGGTTCTCTTACCAAGAAAGATTTCAGTTCTACAAATTGCAGGCAGCATTTGGAGACTAGGCACCTAAGAGGTGACCTGATTGAGCAAGGTAAATGCTGATGGGATCCTTCCTTTTGCTCTCTTTCTCTCTCTCTCTCTCTCTCTCTCTCTCTCTCTCTCTCTCTCTCTCTCTCTCTCTCTCTCACACACACACACACACACACACACACACACACACACACACACACACGAGGGGGCACAAATTCAAATTGAGGAAGGACAGTTGCAGAACAGATGTGTGAACGTTTGCCTTTAGCCAACGGGTAGTTGATTGTTGGAACAAACTACCATCTGTTGTTGTGGAAGTTGATAGTTTAAATAAATTCAAGGAAGAACTAGACAAACTATTGGAGGGAATGAATAGGTGAAATGGGAGGCGCCATTTTTTTTTTTTTTGGGCTAATGCTGTATAAGCTTGCTTTCTTGCATCATTTGCCACTGCTAATGCTAAAACCCGATAACCAACAACAACAATGGTGCAATAAATCCTACCTAAATCACCAATACCATTAAAAAAAGTATTGAAATTAAGACAACAAAAATTAAATCTTTATTATAAAAATCAGATATGCAAACATACCTGTCAAAATATAAAATATACAATGTCCAGACACATTTTTAAACCCAATGTCGTAAAGACATACTGGATGTGGTTGCTGTACTCAGGCTAAACATGAAACAGCCACCTAGCATTGACCTTTAAGTGTATATCATTAAATTCAATTGGCCCAAAATTGAAAAAAAAAAAAAAATAATAATAAAATAAATAATAATAATAAATAACATCTACGTATATGAAATATGTGAACTTAACTGAACACTGGAAGAAAACTAAATTTAATAGAAGACCATCTGATTATCAGAAAACTCCTGATTAAATTAGAAGAGTTGGCAGATATAAATATTTTGTTGCTTGACAGTCTGCTTAACAATATGTTCTTATTTATACTCTGACATGACGAGCAGAGGCACTAGCACGGTCAGCAGAGTTTACAATAAATCATAAATACAATCATTAGTTGTATTCAGCAGTCTCGCAGGATTGAACTGTGGTCAAGAGCACGAGTGCAGTAGCACACGCTCTTTGAGTGGACCAGGGTTCAAGCCAGTAACTGCTAAATACAATTAACATTTGTATTGATTGATTTATTGTAAACTCCACTGACCTGGTGGTCGTGCTGGAGTATAAACAAGAACATTTTTTTTTTTTTTTTTAATTTTGGGTTTATATACAAACATTTGATAACGTTGCACAACTTACCCTGTGGCATTTGTGTGGCTAGAGGGGATGAAATGGTTGCAAAATTTAAAGCCTTGGTACCATAATGTACAGGCATTTGTCTTCCTTTCCCTAAGTCATCTGAATTTCCATAACACTGATTCATGAACTGGTCCAAAGTAAATCCTCTCCACATTAAGACACCTACATGCAAAATAGCAGGAGTTGCAAATACATTAGATGATGATTTATAGTCTGAGTTGTCCCATAAAAAAAAAAAAAAAGAAAGAAAGAAAGAAAGAAAAAAGAAAAAAATGTAGACTTAAAATTTAAGGTTAAATTTAAGTTAAAGCTGCTTAAGTAACATGATGACTAGGGGTTCCAAACTATTTTTTTTTTAAATATGAGTACTCGCCTTTAAAAAATCTAATAATAAAATAATATGCAAGAAATTTTTTTGTAATAATTTTTTTTTATTTTTCCAATATACGATTTCATATCATAACAAGCTTTATTATGGTGTACTAAAATATGATGGCACATTCATAAAGTAAACAGAGTAAATACCACCATATATCATATTTTAGGAATCACTATTCCAAGTTAATGAAATTTTAAGTACTGTAGAAATAATTGGAATAATGGAGTCCTTCCAAAAAGATTTCAGATTATCATACTCTTCAAATCTGTTATAACCTATCTTAAGGGTATAAGAGATTTTTCTATCATAGTGACCTTTATGGTCGCTATGATAGCAAATTAGTCTTAACTACCAGCCCCTGGCATTCTTGGGCTGTGAAGGGATTTGTGTGGTTTCTCTTTCCACAATAAGGATTATATTTATCCATTCCATTCACTACTTTCTTTCCTGTTATCCTATTTCCTCTTAGAAATGAACTTCAGTACTAGCAGAGTAACCCCCCCACCCCTTCTTCTTCTAATACTTGCTTGACATCATTGATCCACCTTCCTCTTGGTCTGTCTCTGGACCTATTACCATTCGTTTTTACTTCAAATATCTATTTAGCTGATCTCCCTTCTCCCATAATTCCTACATTCGTATACCATTTCAGTTGGTTTTGCTTACTTTTGAGGATATTTGTTATGGCAAGATTTTTTTCTTATTTTCTCATTCATAATGTGAGCTTGCCATTATTTCAATTTGTTGGTTCCATTTATTTTTCATAAAACTCTAATTTCTGAAAATTCTAATTTTTGATCATTTCCTTCATTCCTTATCTAGTTTTTTGCTATATAGGTTAAGACAGGCTTAAAAACAGTTATAAACTGCTAATTTATTTTTTGCTACAAAATATGTTTAACTGGCTACCTGCACTTCCTGCTTTATTTATTTTATTGTTTGTTTATTTCCATGTCTAATCTTCCATCTTCATTAAAGACTGTTCCTAGATATACAAAATCATTATCTTTTCCAATTTTTGGTTACTTTTACAGAGAAAATTTTAACACTAAATTTTCTCGGTCTCTGCCAACTTTCATAACTTTTTTTGGTATAATTAATTTTCATGCCAAATTTTAATCATCCTTTCAGAAGTCAGTTTTCTAAAAGAGGCTGGCTCAGTGGGACAAGTTGGTTCGTGGAATTTTGAAGTTGTCTTAAAAAATTAAACTTTGTTCATAAATGCTTTTAAATATTGTTTTTATTTTGACTTGATTGCCTTAGAGTAAAATTGTCAAAAATCAAATCAGAATAAAAAATTGTAAAAAACAATTATTTAAAAAACTTTTCATTACTTTTTTTTAATGCATGGCTATCCTCTATATCTACAGTAGACTCCAATATCAAGGTAGATGGGAAATAAATTTATCTGGATAGTCGAACCCCCTGATAATCTGCAAAATGTGACAAAAACAAATTCATTTACAAAAATAGATATTTATATTTATAAAAGTAAACTACAGCACAAGAAGACAACAAAGTTTAATACATGCATTTTTTTGACAAGGGAAAACAATAGTTTGCTTTCACCCCTTGGCTGCCTTTCCTGCTAATGGTACAACAAATTTTTAATCATCATCTTGTCAGCAAGAATGGTATCTCGTCGTTGTTCCATGTAGTCGAGTAGGCACCCATTATAGTTGACACTTGTGCAACTTTCTCATATTTACTAATAAGCCGAAGTTTTTGATTAATAGAAATGAGTGTAAACAGATTTCAGTGAAGAAAAAAAAAAAAAAAAAAACATACGAAGACCATTATGTGACCTTAGCGATTCCAGCATTCTTTCCTACAACATGACTGACATTCAAAGTGAATTATATATAGATTTTAATTTTTAAGGAACACAAAATTACAGTACAGCTAGATTAATGAATTACCTGCCTCCCTGTATTGTCCATATACTACATCACCAGGATCTAATGCTGCAGCACTACCAAAATGAGTTCCTTCTTCACCATAATTTGTCATATAAAATGAAATTCTTCCCTGCCGTTGTGATTCGTAGAGAATACGATCCATTGTATTTAGTAAAGTCATGTTTTTATACATTTTTATTACTGTCTCCTTTCCTAACTAAAAGAAAAAAGTACACAAATGAAGAATAATTACAAGTTTGTATAGGATGAATTTTTATATACAAGGTGATTATACTTAAAATAAATAACAGCATCTGCAAAAAGTGCTGAGGAAAACTTTTATTTTTTTGGAACAGTTGTTTTACTAATTATGTTATGAAGAAAATGATTATGCAAAGAAAATATTAGTTTTAAAAATTGCTGAGTGACATATAGTAACAGAAGTATGTGATGCAAGAAAGCAAGTGTATGAGCTTATGTAGCATCAGCCAAAAAAAAAAAAATTCACACAACCATTCTCTCTAAAAGTTTGTCTAGTTCCTCCTTGAATTTATTTAAGCTATCAACTTCCACAATGACAGATGGAAGTTTGTTCCAGCAATTAACCGCCAGCTGGCTAAAGTCAAATTTCTGAACATCTATTCTACAGCTGTCTTTCCTCAATTTGAATTTATGCCCCTTAGGTTTGTAATCTGAGCAAGCGGAAGAATCCCATCAGAATTCAGCGTGCTCAACCCATTCAAGGCCTTATACATCTCAATCAGATCACCTCACAGGTGCCTAATCTCCAGCTGCTGTAATTTGTAGAACTTAAGCCTCTCTTGGTAAGAGGACCCCTTCATTCCCCTCACCAATCTTGTTGCCCTTCTCTGTACATGCTCAAGCAAATCTACATCCTTCCTAAAATGAGGCCTCCAGACCTGTATGCAGTACTCATAAGCAAGATGCTAGAGTCCAGATTGTTTCAGCATTTCCCAACACTTGTATATACAGCATCTATTACAAGGCATCAGAGATATTAGGTATGTTTCTGACTTTGACATCTCCAGTATGTGTGTGTGTGTCCTACAGGCACACCCAAAATTTGGAGCATACCATCTCACAAGGCATCTTATCATACAATACCACTTATGCTAATCTATTACCTTTATATTATGATAAATTGAACCGTGGGGTTCGTTTTTTTTTCACAGATTAACAGAAAAATAACTAATTATAGTTTTTGACTATATCAGTATGTATGCTCTTGTCAGATTATATGTGATTTATGTATTCATATGTATTTTTTTATAAATTTATTTGTTTATATGCACTTCATTTATATATACAGGGTGTCCACACAAAACCTTTACAACTTTGAATTATTGTAAATAGGGAATGAGAACACCTACTTAATGGGGTTTGCTTTGTTGCAAAGAACATATCCTATAGTTTATGTTCACTCGTCATTATTAGTCCATTTTGATAGGGGCCTCTCGTCATCCAGAGAATATCAAGGTTATACTCTAGTTCTCTCCAGGTTCACTTGATTGCGTCTGATTTGACTATTGCAACAGTATCAGTGATCTTCTCTTGTAGCTGCTGTACTGCATGTACCTTTGGTACACAATGTTCTTAACATATCCTCCACAGGGGAGTAGTCAAATAAGTTATGTCGGAAGAGTAGGGGACCTAGAGATGTGGCTCCCTTCTAGAGATTTGGAAATGTTGTATCAAGGCAATCTTCAACCTCTTTTCCCCAATGTAGGGAGTACCACGTAGTTGGAAAATCAGTTCATTAAAGTTAGACAACTGAGGAAAAATATGATTCTGTAATGTCCATAGGTAATTATTTTTGTTGAATGATAGGGTAGGTTCATCAAAGAAAAATGTTTCTCCCACATGGTCATGCATAAGTCTACAAGTCATGTTTACCTTTGGGATGTCCAATGCATTTCTTGAATGCCATGAGGATTTTTGGATACCCAGATCTTAAGGTTGTGGTGAATGCGTCTCCCTGAGACCTGTAAAGTAGTATCATCAATGAATGTCACAAGTTTCAGGAATCTCTTGTCCTCACCAGCTGTTTCATCATGGCTGTGGCAAATAATACATAACACTGCAGACAAGTTGAATCCTGTATGCATGTAACCTCAAGCATCTATTTGGCACCCTGCATACTACTGAACATGGAATCTGCAATTCACAGCTGCACATGCTTAGAAATTGGTACGTGTACAAATTTCTAAGGACTAATGATTCTTGGATCTGTTCTGCATCCCCAGAACCTATGCTTGTATGTCTGGATTCTAGCCACAGTTAGATACAGTCTCTATGAATTTCTTATGACAGACACATATCAATGGTCTGTTTGGTAGTGCCCTTTGGTATTTTGTCTGAAATCGACATTGAACTTGAAAATCTGATTTGGTCTCAATAAATATGATACATACTGTGCTTTTTTCTGGGGTGTCATTATTTTCATATGATGGGTTTTGGGTCTGTTGCCTGTAGTCAGTCAACTGAAACAGAAAAAAGAATCTGACGTAATAAAATTTTTATCATTTCTTTACAGAAACAGAAGCAATAAACAAGAAAAAGAATCATTATAATAAATTTTTTCAGGTGCTTTACAATATGCAAAAAATAGCATAAATTATACACCCCCATTTGGAGGTTATATTTATTTCAAGATCTTCAAACACACATACATATGTATATGTGCATGTAGACTAAAACTCAAAATTCACACAAACAGTTGAGTAATAAGTTGGAGTTCACACACTTTACTCACACAAGCTACAAATTGTAGAATAACTGTTGTTAGATGTCTGGAAATACCATGATTGTCATTAATTCTTAAGGTCTTTCAGTGGAAAACAACAGTCACAAAGTAAATAAATAAAACTCATTATATTTCTCACACTTGATATATTCTACAGTAAAGTGATGCATCTATAGAATTTATCAACAATGCAATAAGCTGAAAACTCTCTCAATCTCAACAGTTCTTTTAAATAAAAGAATATATAGCTGCTTTCTACTTCCCTTGCAGTTTTCATTAGCATTTTTAACAATAACACTCAAATTCTGGTTAAAATCTTGTTTTAGATGTTTGCTTGCAAAATGTACAAAACTTACATACTTACATACGTACAAAACTTACATACCTACATACATAATTACTTACAAATTGGGTTAGTATGGCATTAAGGACAAGTTGCCGCTATGGATATAGAGATGATTGAGTGGGAGAAGACAGAAAGTAGTAATCAATGGACACGGCTCTTTGTCAACTAATGTTATTAGTGGAGTCCCCCAGGGTTTGGTGTTAGGCCCATTGTTGTTTTGTATATTTATAAATAATACTGAAGAAGGCATATCAGGCTTAATGTTGAAGTTTGCAGATGATACAAAGGTTGTTGGCAGGGTTGTTAATGACAGTATGCTATTCCAACAGGATCTAGAAAAGTTGGGCAGAGGGCCGAGAGGTGGCAACTGAAGTTTAACATTTACAAATGCAAAGTACTGCATATGGATAGCAGTAACCCCAGAGTAATGTACCAACTGTGCAGTATTACATTTAGGGTAGCAGAGAATGAAAATGACCTGGGGGTAATTGTGCAGTCAGATATGAAGTTTTCGAGCAGTGCAAACAGGATGCAAAGGTAGTCCACGGGATCTTATCAATGATATACAAGAATTTTGCTAGCTGGGATAAGGAGGTGATTATCCCTTTGTATTAGACTATGGTAAGGCCACACCTTGAGTACTACATACAGGTCTGGAGGCCTCATTTTAGGAAGGATGTAGAACTGCTGGAATGAGTACAGAGAAGGGCAACAAGATTGGTGAGGGGAACAAAGGGTTGCTGTTACCAAGAAAGGCTTAAGTTCTGCAAATTGCAGCATCTGTAGACTAGGCACATGCGAGGTGTATAATGCCTTGAACGGTTTGAGTAAGCTTAATGCTGATGGGATTCCTCCTCCTACTTCCTACTCAGGTTATGCACTTGAGGGGGCACAAATTCAAATTGAGGAAAGACATTTGTAGAATAGATGTGTGGAAATTTGCCTTTAGCCAGCGGGTGGTTGATTACTGGAAGAAACTTCCTTTTGTCTTGTGGAAGTTGATAGCTTAAATAAATTCAAAGAAAACTGAACAAACCTCTGGAGCAAATGGATGGGTGAAACGGGAAGTTTTTTTTTTTTTTTTTTTAGCTGATGCTGTATAAAAAAAATGGGTATTAGCATTAGCAGAAGCATCATATGCTTCTGCTAATGCTAATACCCATTGCACACAATTGGAACACATACTATGCTTCAATTGTGTGCAATGGGACATATAATAAATATATATATATATATATATATATTGAGATTACTGAGAGTGAGAAATATTAAATTAATAGCAATGCATCATACAAAAAATAATAATGAAAATTTGAAGATAAGTAATTTTGTTTGTTATATTTATTTCAGCTTCAATATCATGCATTGTTAAATCTTTCCTGTAGCATTTCTCAGTCTAAAGTTGTAGCCTGAAATAATATCAGTAACGCACATAAAATTCAATCTCTTTTTATTATATATATGGGGTTTAAATCAATTTAATCAAAATAATTATTTTATATATATGATATACATATTCGTAATAAGTTAAGTTAAATTTTGATAGCCTAAATACTTTTAATCTATCTTAATATTAATCTATCAGATTGCTAATGGTAATATTTAAGTCAACGTTTCTGCACTAATGATAAATGGCCAGCAGTCATGTTAGAAGCTTTATGTTGCCTGTGAACATATATTTTCAAAAAGCAAAATTTTTAACAAAGTGGGAAGCAGTTTTATTCCTCCTCCACAAACATTCCCTCCATTATATCATGTACATGTAGAAGGAAAAAAAACTAGTAAAATATTTTGTTTCCCTTTTTTTCCCTCTTTGCTAATAATTTTAATAATTTTTGCCTTCTGAAAATTTCATGGCAAGACAAATCTATTAACACGTCTAGTTATTATTAGTGTGCAAATGTTGGCTTAAATTATAACATAAATAACTTATACTTAAGTTAAAAAAATTAACTTAAAATTTAACACAAATATATATAAATGTGTGTTAAATTTTATATAAGCAATATTGCAGAGAATCGGCATTGGGGATATATTTTGGAGTCATTTCAGTACTTCTTCATTATTAGTGTATATATATCTTTGATATAAAATTATATATATACAGGGTGATTCACTACCAGTGCGAAAAACTTGCAGGAGGTGTAGGGGGCACAAAGACAAATCGGAATCACATAGCATTGCAGGGTCCGAAATGCCTTCGTCATGCGGTAGAGGACGTTGAATGGGAGGTCACGTGAACAGCGATTGCGCTGGAAGTCAGCATTTGCGAACCGTTTCTGTTGAAGAAACCAAGTAGCAAAAGTCCTCCGGAGTGGATAATCTGCAGGCTCCAATGATTGGACGCATTGCAGATGGTATGAACTCATTTGGTTTGTTGACAGTATCCTCCATACAGTGGATTGGGGAATACCCAATCGTTGGCCTATCGCTCGAGTACTCGTACTCGGATTGCCTTCTGCAAGGTGTAGGACATTCTCCTCATTGTCTGGTGTCCTCGTCATTTGCTCTCGATTCATGGTATCTCTCGTGAAACAACCAGTCTCACGTAACCTTCTGTGCACACGTGCGAAAATCGTATGATGAGGAGCACGCCTGTGCAGGGAACGTTCCTGGTACAAGCGCAGAGCAGCGTGCCCGTTATACGCGAGGTGCATGTCGGCCAGTTCAACGTTTGAATACTCGTCTATCCTACTGCCTCAGGAACCGGTTCGCAAATGCTGACTTCCAGTGGGATCGCTGTTCACGCGACCTCCTGTTCAACGTCCTCTACCACATGACGAAGGCATTTCGGACCCTGCAATGCTATGTGATTCCGATTCGTCTTTGTGCCCCTACACCTCCTGCAAGTTTGTCGCACTGGTAGTGAATCACCCTGTATATGCATTTAGATATACCTGTTCGCTGGATTAACTTGTATATCTTTTTAAATATACAAATTAACTCAAAATTCATAATACAAATTACAGTTCAGCTGCTACAAACTTGCTCATCTGTTCAACTCAGAGTTCTTTTTCACACCATGCAATCTATCTTGTGAAGCAACAATGTCTGGTACTATAGTCAGCCATTCTGGATAAATAATTAACCCCAGGCGCTCACATCTAGTGTATGGGCTTGGCACACCCAGGGTCTTGAGCTGGATGTCATCATTCTTCTCCTTCGTGGTGATTCCTTTCTACTTCTGACTCTCTCTCTCTCTGGGTAACTCGGGAATTTTTTTTTTTTTTTTTGGCTGGTGCAGTATAAGCCTTAGGCTTCCTTGCACCATATAGCTAATAATAATAATAAGCTGGCTGCTTTTTTTTCTTTCTCCTAGCCTTTTCGTTTAAATCTTTAACTTTGGCAATGCACATTTGAAAGTGTGCTTTTTTTTTTTTATATAT
This sequence comes from Mastigoproctus giganteus, assembly GCF_048544385.1. Lineage (NCBI taxonomy): Eukaryota > Metazoa > Arthropoda > Arachnida > Uropygi > Thelyphonidae > Mastigoproctus > Mastigoproctus giganteus. The sequence continues at coordinate 219,525,108 of NC_143580.1, forward strand.
ATATATTTGTAATTGATACAAATAATTATGGAGGGATTAGCATACTAAATACAGTATATAAAATGTATAGCAAGAACAGGCAGGATTCAGAAAAGGAAGATCGTGTACAGATAATATATTTATATTAAAACAAATAATAGAAAAACGAAGAGAGTTTAATTTAAACACATTTAGCATTTATAGATTATGAAAATGCATTTGATCGAGTAAACAGAAGAAAATTATGGGACATATTGAGTAATAAAGGATACCCGAAGCATCTTACAAAAATAATACAGTTTATATCAACGAACAAAAATAGTAATAGATACAGGTAATAAATTAACAGAAGAAAGTATAATAAATCAAGGAGTTAGACAGGGATGTAGCTTGTCACCAATGCTGTTTAACATATATATCGAGGATATGATATGTAAATGGAAAAAAGAAATTAATACAGGTATATATTTAAATACAAAGAATAGGATTAATACACTGTTATTTGCAGATGATCAAGTAATTATTCAAGATAGTGAAGATAATTTACAAAGAGCAGTATTTAAATTAAACCAAATAATAGAAGAATATAAAGTTAAAATGTCAACAATGAAAACTAGAACAATGGCTTTTAAAGGTAAAAATACGGTGAGAACAAAAATAGTTATAGACAATAAAATATTAGAACAAGTAAAACATTTTAAATATCTAGGATTTGATATAACATATGATTTCGAAGAAGATATGAACCAGAAATCGGTGAAATTTCAAAATATATGTGGAACAATAAAAAGAACTCTGGCTAAGAAAACAAGGAAAGAAACACAACTCAAATTTTACAAAGTAATGGCGATACCAACACTTCTTTATGGTTCTGAAACATGGATACCGAAACAAAGGGACATTAATAGAATACAAGCTGCAGAAATGAAATTTTTAAGATATGTTAAAGGATGTACAAAATTAGATAAAATACCAAACATAAATATTAAAAAGGAATTAAAGATTTACTCAAATAATGGAAAAATTATAGAATATAGACAAAGATGGAAAGAACATGTAGAAAGATTGGAAGATAATAGATTCCCTAAATTAGCTTATACATATAGAGCAAAAGGAAAAAGAGACAGAGGAAGACCAAAGAAAAGATGGGCAGACCTCCTTGAGATGGGAACAGGCAGATCGCCTAATCCATGAAGGAAGATAAGATAAGATATTTGTAATGTCTGTAATGGACAGACTTGTATTGAACACAACCTGAAAAACATGACTAATACAACTTCAAAATTTATAGAGACTACAGATGGCTTAGTGCAATTTATATGAGTAAATTAAGTTTTTGGGAGGGATATGTATATTTGTATATGCAAAGTTAGCATTAGCATTAGTAGAGGCATATGATGCAAGAAAGCAAGCTTATGCAGAATCAGCCAAAAAAAAAAAAAAAAAAAAAATCCCATTTCACCCTTCCGTTCGTTCCAAAATACCTGTCCAGCTCATACCTTAAATTTATTTAGGCTATCAACTTCTACAACAAAGGATGGAAGTCTGTTCCACTAACCAACTACCCACTGGCTAAAGGCAAACTTCCACACATCTATCCTACATCTGTCTTTCCTGAATTTGAATTTATGCCCTCTCAGGTGATTATTCTGAGCAAGAGGAAGAATCCCATCAGCATTGAGCATGCTCAAACCATTCAAGGCCTTATTCACCTCAATCAGATAACCTCGCAGGTGCCTAGTCTCCAGACACTGTAATTTGCAAAACTTAAACCTTTCTTCGTAAGAACAGCCCTTTGTTCCATTCACTAATCTTGTTGCCCTACTCTGTACTCGTTCCAACAGCTCTACATAATTCTTAAAATAAGGCCTCCAAACCTGTATATAGTACTCAAGGAGTGGCCTGACCATTGCCTTATACAAGGGGATAATCATCTCCTTATCCCTGCTAGAAAAATTCCTGTATATCATTGACAAGACACCATGAGCTACTCTTGCAGACCATCTGCACTGCTCAGGAGTAATCCTTGATGCCAACCTCACCTATAAAAAACAAATCCAAGCTCAGTATCCCAAAGTCCTGAGAGTGTTCTGGGGCATGAAAATTGATCTGTGCAAAATGCACAATAAGAAAATAATCAAGTACCTAGCAACTTACTTCTGTAGTGTACTCTCCTATGCCGTGGAAGTTTGGTCGGCGGCACCACCCACTAGCCTCAGGAAACTATGGGGGCCTCTAATTCTGGGTACTGAAGTGGGCCACCTCGTGGTCGCACCAGATCTACACATCTAAATTTACTCTCTGCTGCAATATACGCCCATAGTCCACAGAGTCCACAGAGCCCATGTGCTAAAAATAAAGTCATTCCTTCATCTGTGCTCAGCTAAGCAGGATCACATCAACATCTGGAACACGGTTGGTTGGCGTCTGCCAGGCAGACATCTCCGTAGTACTCCCTCCTTATGCTCAAGGCTCCAGCGGTTACAGAATTTCAAGCGACACTTCCCTAATGTGACTCTGGACACTCTCAACTCGCACAACATCGACATTGACCATCGACGATAGACAAGGCATATCAAGATGGCATTTGTCCCGTCTTGCTGTCTGTAGAGAATATTTATGTAAGTGCTGATCTTAGTTAGCTGATGTAATTTCATGTTCTGCTCAACTTATATTCCTTTTTCGCTGTAATTACTACTTCATTCATTTTTACATTTTGACTATTATCTTTGCTTTCATCTATTAATTATTATTTAGTTATTATTATTATTTTATTATTTTTTTTTTATATATCAAAATCACTTGTATAAACAACTAATTGTAAGATTCCTTTGGCTTTCTGTGTAAGGAATCACTAGTGTATAAAATTTATGTTAATAAAGAATCTTATTATTATTATATCTGCTTGCACAATAACCCCCAGGTCCTTTCCGTTCTGTACGACTGTCAGTGTAGTACCACAGGGTTCATATGTTACTCTGGGGTTACTGCTTCCCATATGTAGTACTTTACATTTATCAATGTTAAACTTAATTTTCCACCTCTCAGCCCATCTGCTCAACTTTTCTAGATCCTGTTGCAACAGCGTACTGTCATTAGTGTCCTTAACAATCCTGCCAACCTTCGTATCGTCTGCAAACTTGGACATTAAATTTGATATACCATCATCAATATCATAAATACAGAAAACAACAATGGACCCAAAACTGAACCCTGAGGGACTCCACTAATAACATTAGTCCATGATGAGCAGTGTCTTCTCCCCCCTCAGCCACCCCTTTATCCATAGCAGCAATTTGCCTCCAATGCCACAATGCTCCAATTTGTGCAGCAGTTTTCCATGTGCAACAGTATCAAAAGCCTTTCTAAGATCCAAGTATATAATATCAAAGTTATTCCCTGCATCCAGTTCTTTTGTGACTGCATCATAGTATTCAATCAAATTGGTCAGGCAAGACTTCACCTTAACAAAACCATGCTGTGTCCGAGCTATAACTGAAGTCTTGTCTAGATGATCCTGCAGTGCTTCTTTAAGCAGTGCCTCCATTAATTTTCCTGGAACAGAAATTAAACTAACAGGTCTATAATTACTTGTGTTGCCCTTTGATCTTCCTTTGTGAATTGGGGTCACATTTGCACATCTCCAGTCCATGGGTACCTTCCCTGAGTCCAAGGAAGCTCTCATAATTATGGCTAAGGGTTTGCTTACTTCCTTTGCTGCCTCCTTTAATATAACTGGATAGATCCCATCCACCCAGGTGCCTTTTTTATGTTTATCTTCAACAATCTCTCATTCATTTTCCTCTCAGTTATTACAAAATCATCTAGCTCACTGCCAGTTTGATTTACCTCTGGCATTCCCCTCCCTGAATAACTCCTCATGTGTGAATGTAGATGCAAAATACTCATTTAAGTTTGTTAGCCACCTAAGCAGGATCGTCAACAGTTGAACCATCAATATCCAGTGGACCAATCGGATTCATCCCTTTCCTTTTAGAGTTTACATAGGTAAAGAACTCTTTGCTGTTTTTCTTTGCATCCTTTGCCAAAAATTTCTCATGATCTGCCTTTGCCTGCCTAATCTTTTTTGTGACTTGGTTACAGACCAGCTTATATCTATCATAGGCTTCCATGTCACCCATTAATTTATATGTATCCCATGCATTTTTCTTCTCTGCCATATGTCTCATTAGTTTATCTGACATCCATTTAGGCCTAAACTTTGAACAATATTTCTTAGTTGGTATGTAAAGCCTAGTAGCTTCAAGATAAATTCTTTGAATGCTTCCCATTTTGAATTTGCTATTGGTAACACATCAGTTGGTCCGACCATATAGAATTTAAATACTGTGTCAGACCACCGTAGTTGCCTTTATGAAAGCAAAACCCCTTCTCTTTACCCCTGATGAAAGCAAAAACCCTTCTCTTTACGCTGATTGGTAGTTAACTCTTTCAGTAAATCCCACTTCAGCACACTGTGATGATCACTGCCACCTAGTGGTTCCTTTATCTGCAGATTCTTAATGCATGAAGAATCACTACTGATAATCATATCAAGAGTATTACTCCCTCTAGTTGCCTCCCGAACATGCTGATGTAGAAAACAATCATCCAATAAATCTGCAAAAGCCTTGCTAATGTGTGAGTGACCAACCCACAAATTCCAGTCAATATCTGAGAAATTAAAATCTCCCATTATAAGACTCTCTGATTTACTGGCCCACTCTATTTCCTTGTATAGTTTCTTATTATACTCATCAGCGTCATTAAGCGCATAACACACTCCTACTCTCAATTTTGATCTTCCAATGCTTATGGCGCCTCCGTAGCCAGGTGGGCAGGAGCAACAGTGCGTAGCACGTGCTTCTTGATTAGACTGGGGTTCGAGCCCGTGACTACCAAATACGGAGGATGTGGAAAGGTCAGGGAATGACCACCGCATATCCCTGGAGCAATATGGCCTTAGTTGCTAATGCTCCTAAAAAAAAACCAAAAACTTCCAATGCTTATATCACACCAAACTGACTCGACACTGCACTGTCCAGCGATGTCAACTGGTTTCACTTCCTTGTATTTTATGTGTTTCTTAACTAATAGCATAACTCCTCCTCCCTTCCTATCCTGTCTGTACACATTGTTCTCCCCAAATTCCAGTTCTGCATTCCTTATATCTGTGTGACACCACGTCTCTGATACCCCTACAATATCTGCCTTTGATATTTTGAACAATACCTCAAATTCATCAATTTTATTTACTCCTAGCATTGGTGTACACGCAAGTATACATGCACCTGTTTATTTGTACCGCAATGACTGCCAGCAGTCTCCGAAATACCCTGCATCTTGTTTTCCATTCTGTTGCTCATTCCAATAGAAGCAGTGCAAGAATCACTTTCACCTATGCCAGTGGCTACTATTAATCTATTATTTTGTGTATCCCCCAAGCTACAGTAATCTCACCCACCTAACACTGCTCGATAGCATCGGCAAATATTCTTGCACCCTTTCTATTTAAGTGATGATATCTGTTAAAAGTTAGGTACACAAACTCAATTTGAGATGGTAAAGAAAAATTATATAACATACAAAAGAAAATTTAACTAATCAAATATACCTTTGGATCTTGAGATGGATCAATTATCTTTCCATCTCTATTCATCACTCGATATACAGGAATGCCATCATAAATGTCAGGTTGAACAAATTCTAACTTTTCCGTCCATCTTGAGCGAGAACCAGGAAATTGTGGACGATCAATTTCTTCTAGTTTTGGAATTTGTCGTGAGGTAGAACTCTCGTACTATGGGGAAAACCAAAATTTAATAATCTGTCATTTTTCTTAGAGTTACTTTTAATTACAGAAACATGATATAAAGCACTGATAACTCTGGAAAAAAAAATGTTAAAGAGAAGATCAGATGTTAAGATGAATATTGATGGAACATGATTATAACTAAATTGACAACTTCTAAAGTATTGTGTTTCTAAGGAAATGTTATGAGGGTGCTTCTATAGGAACACTAAAGATGCATCACTGGCAGTGCTGGATTAAGGTAAGGTCTAGCAGGGCCAATGCCTGGGTGCCATTCTTTAAGGGATGTCAAAAACAGAAGAACAATGAGGCAGAAAATATATATCCTTAGTAAAGGGGCACTGAAAAATCTTTCTACTCAAGGCACAAATATACCTTGGTCTACCCCAGATTACTGGTATCATTTTGTTTTGCATTGCAGATTTTAAAGTATACAAACTATTTTGCAGAAAATGTCAAATAATTTTTTTGAAACTCAAGTTTTTTTTTAACTGTGTGAATTTTTCTGAAAGTAGTAGAAAAAATTTTCTAAATGAAACCTGGAAAATGAGATAGGGGGGGGGGGAGAATAAGAGAACAGGGCTGTGTCATTCTTGCCATTTCACTATCTGAGGCAAGAATTAAAAATTGCCTTCCTCTAAAATATTTTAAAAAATTTTTAATTAAAAAAATATGACTTATTTAAAACATTTCTAGTGCACGTTTTAATAAAAATAAAAGGATGATGAAATAAAATAAAAACTGTTTAAAGTGATTTTTATTCTCATAAGCAGTATTATAAATATATAACAAATTTATTTATGTGTCATTCATTTCAAAAATAATATTATTATAATACCTGAAACAAATGTTTTGTCAAAAATATCACAAATTAGAATAATTTTAATTATAAATAAACAACAATATTTCTTTAATAAATTACCAATAATATATTGTTAAATATATTATTGTTAATATATTTTCAAGATTTTCAAAGATTTTCGTCTTGCAAAAGCAAGATGATAAACGGATTGGAATAATCGAAAATGTTGGCAATTATGTTTATTTTGGTGCCCCTTTCAGCTTTTAACCTGAGGCAAGAGCCTTGTTCGCCTCGCCCTTGGCATGGCTTTGTAAGAGAAGAGTGAAAATGCATACAGCTCAAACAATGAAAGTAGGATAAATTATTTAAATCCCAATTAATAAAGCATCATTTTCAATTCAACAAAAAGCTAAAAATTAAATTTTTATTTTAAAAAAAAAAGACATTTGTCAGATACAAAACAAGGGTTGCATTCCATAATTAGGAGTGCCATGCATCAGAGATTAAGCTGTTTGAGCAGTTCTTACTTATTCATTTTTATTTAAAAAATTATGTTCAATGCAGCGAAATTGTGAATAGCATTAGCAAAGGCACATGATGCAAGAAAGCAAGCTTATATAGCATCAGCCAAAAAAAAAAAAAACCCTTATTTCTTATTTCACCCATCCACTCGCTCCAAATGTTTTTCAAGTTCTGCCTTGAATCTATTTAAGCTATCAACTTCTACAATGACAGATGGAAGTTTGTTCCAGCATTCAACCACCTGCTGGCTAAAGGCAAACTTCCGCACATCTATCTTACAACTGTCTTTCCTCAATTTGAATTTATGCCCTCTCAGGCGATTATTCTGAGCAAGAGGAAGAATCCCATCCGCACTGAGCATGCTCAAACCATTCAAGGCTTTATACACCTCAATCAGATCACCTCGCAGGTGCCTAGTCTCCAAACACTGTAATTTGCAAAACTTAAGCCTTTCTTCGTAAGAGTAGTTTGTTCCATTCACTAATTTGTTCCAAAGGGTTGTTCCATTCACTAATCTTGTTGCCCTTCTCTGTATTCATTTAAACAGCTCTACATCCTTCTTAAAATGATCCTCCAGACCTGTATACAGTACTCAAAGTGTAGCCTGCCCATTGCCTTATACAAGGGGATAATCACCTCCTTATCCCTGCTAGAAAAATTCCTGTATATCATTGACAAAATGCCACGAGCTACTTTTGCAGACTGTCTACATTGCTCAGAAAACTTCATATCTGCCTGCACAATTACCCCCAGGTCCTTTTCATTCTCTACCACTGTCAGTGTGGTACCATAGAGTTGATACGTTACTCTGGGATTATGCTTCCCATATATAGTACTTTACATTTGTCAATATTAAACTTCATTTGCAACTTCTAAGGCCATCTGCTCAGCTTTTCTAGATCCTGTTGCAGCAGCGTACTGTCATTAACAACCCTGCCAACCTTTGTATCGTCTGCAAACTTGGACATTAATAAGCTTGGGTCCTTACGTCATTTACAACTACTATACATGCCAATATGTGCTACCAATAAATGCTTAACTTTTAATGATAATTCATTTAGTGTATGTCAAAGCAATTACATGCCAAATATGTTAGATAAATAAAAGAAATTACATGCTAATTATGTTATGTTATGATAGAAAATTTGTTTTAAGTTTACAAATCACGAATAATTTGACGACGAAAATGAAGTACTAGATAAAATACAGTCAGATAAATTTATGGTTTGGTTACCAATGAGTTCAATGGACTTTTTAGACAGAGGTGAAACTACAAATTCTAAGTTCTAAGCACGATACTCTAATCAACCCATCATCCCTCCTTCCTTGTGCTCTAACATTGATAAACTGTCGACCCCTCTGTCGCGGTGTCGGTCCAGTTTTAGACTTCCTTCAGCCAAAGTGTTTGGTTGATGCACATATGATAGCTTATCTAATCTTTGGAGTAAGCAGATTCTATAAGGCAATACGTTGAAATGATACTACCTAACGTATTTTACATAAAATTATGCTTATTGAATAAACTTTGAGATCTAAAAATTGCAAACAATCTTTACCCGTTCACAGGTAATCACAGCAGTTTTAAATTGAGTAATGCAGCGTCCAATAAACGGCCTTGAGAGACTTTTCCCACAGCCGACTACAGCCATTGCAGATGTATTATTGCGAGAAAACACCAGATGGCATTAACAGCAATCCATGCTGCTGTTTGGTAAGTTTGTATACCAGCTTTTAATTCGAAGTTATTTCTACAACGTTAATACATCTCATAGAATGTTTGTAGACAACCCATCAAAGGGAAAATTCCGGAAAACGCAATTTTTTAAAGTTATAACGATTAAATATTTCTATTTTTATTTCTATCTTTATTTAAATATTTCTATCTTTGGCAAGGGATGCAAAGAAAAACAGCAAAGAGTTCTTTACTTATGTAAACTCTAGAAGGAAGGGGATGATTCAGATTGGTACACTTGATATCGATGGGTCAACTGTTGATGATCCTGCTCAGGTAGCTAACAAACTAAATGAATATTTTGCATCGACATTCACACATGAGGAGTTATTTAGCGAGGGGAAAGCCAGAGGTGTATTCAACTCTAGCAGTAAGCTACAGAATCTTGTAATAGCTGAGAGTAAAGTGGAGGAGAAATTGTTGAAGATAAACACAAGAAAGGCACCCGGGGTGGATGGGATCTATCCAGTTATATTAAAGGAGGCAGCAAAGGAAGTAAGCAAACCCTTAGCCATAATTATGAGAGCTTCCTTGGACTCAGGGGAGGTACCCACAGACTGGAGATGTGCAAATGTCACCCCAATTCACAAAGGAGGATCAAAGGCTGACACAAGTAATTATAGACTTGTGAGTTTAACTTCTGTTCCAGGAAAATTAATGGCGGCACTAGTTAAAGAAGCACTGCAGGATTTAGACAAGACTTCAGCTATAGCTCGGACACAGCATGGTTTTGTTAAGGGGAAGTCATGCCTGACCAATTTGATTGGATACTATGATGCAGTCACAAAGGAACTGGATGCAGGGAATAACTTTGATATCATATACTTGGATCTTAGAAAGGCTTTTGATACTGTTGCAAATGGAAGACTGCTACACAAATTGGGGCAGTGTGGCATTGGAGGCAAATTGCTGCTGTGGATAAAGGGGTGGCTGAGGGGGAGAAGACAGAGAGTGGTAATCAATGGACACTGCTCGTCGTGAACTAATGTTATTAGTGGAGTCCCTCAGGGTTCAGTGTTGGGTCCATTATTGTTTTCTGTATTCATAAATGATATTGATGAGGGTATATCAAGCTTAATGTCCAAGTTTGCAGACGATACAAAGGTAGGCAGGATTGTCAAGGACACTACTGACACTATGCTGCTGCAACAGGATCTGGAAAGGTTGAGCAGATGGGCTGAGAGGTGGCAAATGAAGTTTAACATTGACAAATGTAAAGTACTACACATGGGAAACAGCAACCCCAGAGCAACGTATCAATTCTGTGGTACTACACTGACAATGATAGAGAATAAAAAGGACCTGGAGTTATTGTGCAGGCAGATATGAAGTTCTCTGAGCAGTGCAGACGGGCTGCAAGAGTAGCTCATAGTGTATTGTCAATGATATATAGGAATTTTTCCAGCAGGGATAAGGAGGTGATTATTCCATTGTATAAGGCAATGGTCAGGCCACACCTAGAGTACTGTATACAGGTCTGGAGGCCTCATTTCAAGAAGGATGTAGAGCTGCTGGAACGAGTACAGAGAAGGGCAACAAGATTAGTGAATGGAACAAAGGGGTGCTCTTACGAAGAAAGGCTTAAGTTTTGCAAATTACAGTGTCTGGAGACTAGGCACCAGCGAGGTGATCCGCTAGAGGTGTATAAGGCCTTGAATGGTTTGAGCATGCTCAATGCTGATGGGATTCTTTCTCTCGCTCAGAATAATCACCTGAGAGGGCATAAATTCAAATTGAGGAAAGACAGATGTAGGATAGACGTGCGGAAATTTGCCTTTAGCCAGCGGGTGGTTGGTTGGTGGAACAGACTTCTATCCCTTGTCGTGGAAGTTGATAGCCTAAATAAGTTTAAGGCTCAGCTGGACAGGTATTTTGAACGAACAGAGGGAAGTGGAAGTGGTTTTTTTTTTTTTAGGCTGATGCTGCATAAAATAAATAAATAAATTTTCTGTTTATACTCCGGGACGACCAAATGGTCAGAGGAGTTCACAAGACAGACAGAATACAAGAAACAGCACCGTATTCAGTAGTCACGGGCTTGAACCCCGGTCACTCAAGGTACGTGTACTTATGCACCCGTGCGCTTGACCACTAGGCTACGGCAGCCTTCTTACTTTAAGCTTGCTTTCTTGCATCAAATGCCTCTACTAATGCTAATGCTAATGCTAATGCTATTTCAGGCTATATCTGAAGAAGCAGAGATTTTGCCAAAATGTGAAAATCATTTATCCCATCTGATCACTCCAATTTTTTAATCACTTATCCCTCTGATTCCTATTGACCAATATTTTCTGTTAAATTCGAACTTTCCTATGTAAATGAAAGCCGAAGTGTAACTACTCTCCAAGAGTGAGTAGTTCTTGTTCTGAGCAATCGCAACCAGTTGTTTGTGCAATATAAATAAGCAGCATTTCTCCTATAAGAAATCTTAGGAACTAAGTAACTCACTGTTAAAATTGCTCTTAAAAGTTCTTTGTGTTGGAAGCTGAAACAAGGAGTTTTGAATAAGCTGTGGATGAGCAGTTGTGCTCACTGTGCTAGCTGCCACAACAACAGATGGAAGTTTGTTCCAGCAATCAACCATTCGCTGGCTAAAGTCAAATTTCGGCACATTTATTCTGCAACAATCATTCCTCAATTTCAATTTCCGTTCCCTCAAGTGCGTATTCTCAGAGAGAGGAAAAATACCATATAACCTCAAAGAAGGAAGAAAGAACCTGTACACCCTCACCCACCTGATATACATGGAAAACATCAAGCTCTACGCGGCAACCGAGAAGCAACTCCAGGAACTACTCCGGATCACCGAAGAATTCAGCAAGAACATCAGGATGGAATTTGGTCTAGAAAAATGCAAGAATGCAAGAATCACACACTGTACCAGGGAAAATTGGTTGGCTGAAACTACCAGCTGCTGACTGGTAAAGAGATCGAGGCTATGACAGAAGGAGAGACCAACAAATACCTAGGGTTGATGCAGTCTGAGTAGTTGGAACACAAGGAAATCAAGAAGTGGCTGACCAAAAATATATCATCAGAGACTCAGAAGCCTGCTGGAAGCAAAATTGAAGAAGGAACACGGTTAAAGCCATAAACACCTATGCAGCTCCAGTAATAACATACATATTTGGGCTCATAGATTGGACTAACACCGAGCTAGAAGATATCATGCGAAAGACAAGGACAATGATGAAAAACAGTCGCCAACACCACCCGAAGTCAGCAGTGGAGAGAATAACAATATCTCGGAAAGAGGGAGGAAGCGGCATGATAAACATGACAGAACAACTGAAAACAGCGATAGTTAACCTGGAGGATTACTTTGAGAATAACACAACACTATTTCACCAGGCCATAAGAAAGATAAATAATTGGTATACCCCACTCAACCTAAGCGAGGAAACCCCTCAAACACAGACAGTACAAGAAACGAAGTTAGAAAGCTGGGCAAAGAAGACACATCATAGCAGACACTACAATGACCTTCATCAAGATCACATCGACACCATTGCTTCCAATGCATAGCTCACAAGCGGGACACTCTTCCCCGAGACTGAAGGATTCATGCTGGCCATCCAATACCAGGTAATCAACACCAGAAACTATAGAAAATACATCGCAAAGGAGCCCGGAATGTCAGATGACACATGTCGACGATGCCACCTGGCCTCAGAAACGATCCAACAAATCGCCGCGGGGTGCAAGGTGATTACCCAGACTGAGTCATAGACACGACCAGGTAGTCAGAATAATACATCAGAAATTAGCAAGGAAATACCAGTTGGTCGAAGAAAGTGTACCATAATACAAGTACGAACTCCAGGCAGTACTAGAACCCACAAGCTGTACTGGGACCGCGCCATAATAACAGATAAGACCATCTCGCACAACAAACCGGACATAACCCTTGTGGACAAGATGGAAAAGGCTACCTACCTGATTGACATAGCGGTGCCGAACACTAGCAATGTCCAGAAAACCCACGAGGAAAAAATTAGGAAATACACGAACCTGAGACATGAGATCAAGGAGGTGTGGCATATGGAAGAACTATCAACCATCCCAATCATCGTGTCAACCACCGGTATAGTATCAAAGACTCTACATAGCAGCCTAGCAGCAATAGGTCTCCCAGAGAACAACTATAAGGAACTCCAGAAATTCGCAGTTCTTAACACCTGTAGGATAGCCAGAGATTTCCTCGACCGACAGTTACACTTGACATTACAACCACCCTGTGTACTTGGTAGCAGTACCCGTCACGAAGTGGGACCCCTCAATTAGGGAGAAATAATAAAAGAGCAAAAACAATATTAATAATAATAATACTCTCTCTCTCTCTCTCTCTCTCTCTCTCTCTCTCTCTCTCTCTCTCAGAGTAAATCAGAAATTTTTTTGGCTGGTGCAGTATAAGCCTCAGGCTTCCTTGCACCCTCTGGCTAATAATAATAATAATAATAATAGTTTGGTGTTAGTGTAACGCCCTTTGCCACCAGGGAGCAGCCAATACAACGGTAGCTGCTTTCTGGTGCCAGTTCCCAGGCATGAGGAGCCGGGCTCCAGTCGACTATCTCTGTTCGTGCCGAAATGTACAAGTGTCGCACCCACCGGATGTAGCGCAATACCGGTAGCACCTACCTTATTTTACAAAAAAAAGAAAGAAAAAAAAAAGCAAACTATTATTTTTAGGCCACCAGAATAATTAAATTCATCTGCCGTGCTCTGTGTCTTATGTCTGTTAATTGCATGTGTTCTATGGTCGATTTGTCTATTTTGCGGGACGAAAAACCCCAGTTTTTTGGGGAAAAACCTTGCTATCAACGCTTGATAGCTACTAATTCAGCCACGGGGCGAAAAAAAGCCGATTAAAGTTCCTCGCGCCATCGACGGGATTCGAACCCGAGCCTTTTCAACCCGGTGTGAGAGAACGGTGACGATACCACTGTGCTATACTGGTAGGCCCACCTGATTTGACACACAGAATATACAGGGTGTTTCAGTTAAACGTTTCAGAACTTCTAAGAGGGGTAGGGTACATCCTGACAACTCGAAATTATATAGCAATGTGGGGTCGGAAATGCTTTTCTGAAGCGGTGTTGTACACAGAAGCACCATAAAGAAAACAGACCGTAAGTGAGAAATCGTTTTAATAATACATGAAAAGAAGCAAAAGGTACATGGATTAAAGTAAGTGTTCGAGGTTTCTTCCACGGGCTACAATGCACGCCTCACATCTCCGACGCATGGACATCCGAACATTCTGGAATACTCCAGGCGAATTTCAAATTTCTTGAACAAGAACGCCAAGTTTGTAGGATGGATGATTACACGAACGCAGAGTTAGCCGATATGCATTTGGCGTACGGGGCTGCAAATTGTAGTGGGCCAGCCGCACAGCGTTTGTACGCGGAACGATATCCGACGAGGCGTATTCCCAGTCATAATTTCTTTGCAAGACTGCACCAGAGGTTAGCTGAGAGAGGTTCATTTGAAAGAGCTGACAGGGACAGGGTAAGAACAGCACGGACTCCAGCCGTCGAACAGAATCTGCCGCAGCATGTACAGGGGAATCCAAGAACGAGTACACGAAGTCTAGCAAACGCAGTCGGGGTTTCCCATTGCAGCGTCTGGAGGATTCTCCGAGAACAAGACATGCATCCGTTTCACGTGCAGCGTGTCCAGACACAGCAACCGGAGGATTATGCACCTCGTATTGCTTTCGCACAGTGGTACCTTGGAAAATGTGCTACAAATCCCCTTTTTCCTGCTGAAGTGTTGTTTTCCGATGAGGCATCCTTCACAAGGGAAGGAATTTTCAACACGCATAACGACCATATCTGGGCGGTCGAGAACCCGCATGCAATACGACGTCGTGCAGCACAGATTCGATTTTCGGTCAATGAATGGGCCGGTATTATGGGAGATCACCTCATCGGACCTTACCTGTTACCGTGTCGTCTAACCGGACCTATCTACTTGATCTTTCTGCAGCAAGTATTGCCACAACTTTTGAGAGATGAACAGATTTCTGCATCGACGCAACAGACAATGTGGTTCCAACACGATGGAGCCCCTGCCCATTATAGCGGAGATGTTCGTAACTACCTGGATGTCACATTTGGTCAACAGTGGATCGGACGTGGTGGTCCCGTGCGTTGGTCTGCTCGGTCACCCGACCTATCATGTCTTGATTTTTATTTCTGGGGTCATATGAAATCGCTAGTTTATGACACCCCTGTTGACAATGCTGAGGAGCTGGTTGCAAGAATCGCAGTAGCTGCCGAAGAAATTCGAAATTCGCCTGGAGTATTCCAGAATGTTCGGATGTCCATGCGTCGGAGATGTGAGGCGTGCATTGTAGCCCGCGGAAGAAACTTCGAGCACTTACTTTAATCCATGTACCTTTTGCTTCTTTTCATGTATTATTAAAACGATTTCTCACTTACGGTCTCTTTTCTTTATGGTGCTTCTGTGTACAACACCGCTTCAGGAAAGCATTTCCGACCCCACATTGCTATATTATTTCGAGTTGTCAGGATGTACCCTACCCCTCTTAGAAGTTCTGAAACGTTTAACTGAAACACCCTGTATAATCTGTGGATTTTACATGTGCCCTTACCCACTCTTCGTGGGTAGCACAATTAGTAAGATTGCCGTCCTCCCCACACCGTGGAAAAGAGCTGAGTTGGAATCTCGCTGATGACGGCAAGAATGTTTATGGGTCTTTTTCACAACGTGGCTGAGTTAGTTCGATTCAGGCGATGGTAGGATGTTTTTTTTCTCCCAGAAACTCGGGTTTTTCGTCCAGCAAAACAGAAAATCGAACTCGGAACACACACAATTTATAGACAATATTACACGAAGAAAGATGGCTTTAGTCGCCTATGCTGATAAAACCCAACAACAACTAACTCCTTGAGTTAAGTAATTTGTATTGTTCCGTGAGTACGTTTTTTTTCTTTCTTTTTTTCTCTATCTTTTGGCTGACAACAGGGTTTTACACTCCCTCTGCCACTGGATGGTCACCCCCAGAGTATAAAACGAAACTTTTTAATATTTTATAAACCTCACAGAAATAATCATGGTACTTTAGGTTCGAATTCAGGTTAGTATTATATAAAGTTTCTAAATTTGCAGAGGGCGTATAACTTTTGACGTCAGGTAATGGTGGATGTTATTTGCGTGTGGTCTTGTTGTAGTGTTCTGTGGTATTTTTAAGCTATATTTCATGTTTTGACTACTTAAATAACGGTGTAATATTTCTGTTTAATAGTATCGGCTACCTGCCATTTGTGTGGCTAGTATAAGTAAGTAAGTGCTTTTATTTTAATTCAATTAGCCGATTTTGATAAAAAGTTAATAAAATTCCCTGACCACTGTTTGTATCGATGTGTGGAATCTGTGGTGAAATTTTTTGGTATAGTTTATGTCCGATATTTGTTTTCTTTTGATATTGTTTAGGCAGTGAAAGATAAAACAATTTAGGCAGTTTGTGTTTAGTCCACTATTAGTAGGTGGATTGGGTAATGGTCATCTTTATTATAGCAGCACTAACAAGAAATCATTTCCCCTAAAAATAACTTCCAAAGGAAGTTATAACTGGAATAACTTCCAAAGGTTTTTACATGAATTGCATTAGTAAATAATGCAATTCATGTAAAAATAAATAATGCACTATAGGACGATATGCTATTGAATGCCTGAGGATAATAATGAAATTTAAAATGCAATTTGTAGACATAATCCGTCTTCCTTTATCTGGAGGTAATTTACGTAGTAAAAATAAATAAAATAAAATATGTGTCCAGCGAAAAGGGAATTAAAATTTGTAGCACTTATTAGTATAATAGTAGGAATGGGACATAGAATAAATGAAACAAAATATTTTACATATTTTACTGTTATTAAAAGAATGCATTATTAAGTACAATTAAACTGTAAATATTTAAAAATGAACAGAAGTATAAAAAAAAAAAAAAATGCCCTGTTTTCGTTGCTCTTTGGACCACAGTAATCTCACCAACTGCCCAATGAGCTGGTACCCGAGCTCTGACCCCACATAAGTATTGACCAGAATTATCAACTTGTTGATTCTAGGTAAACAGATTAAATTGTTTATGGTTACAAAGGTAACTATCCCAATAGTTACTCCTTAATGGAGCAAGTCCTTGTGTCATTTGGTCATTGTAATACTTCAGGTGTAACATTTTAAACTTATAAATAATTTAAACTATTTCATCTACTCATTTAAAATCAGTAAAGTGAAATTTATTTCAATGCTTATGTGAAGTATTTAAGTTGTATTTAAGAAGAGTAGTAAAATAGGTGGATTGCTTTATCCATGAGGTAAACTGAATTACTCATTAGCTGACTCATCAGATTGGAATTAATGTCATATTATCGTAATTACCTAATTTTTTTAAGGAAAAAATCAAACTACAAAACCAAATTTTAATTAGTATTTATGAAATGTTTTTATTTATAATATTAATATTTAATTTAATAAATTTCATAATAAAGTTTGAAAAAATGTACTTTGTACTGTAGATCATAATTGGTTGAATCTTCATTATTAGAGCAGCTTGTCTTTTACAGCAGTTATTAGAATTATTTATTGTGTGGTTCAAATGGAAAGAGTATTTATTAATGTTATTAAAAATACAGTGTACTGTCATTTACCATCAACAAATATATCAGAAATTTTTCATATCATAGTGTGGAAATTCTTCTTCCACAACTGTTATTCTTTCACAAGGTGGGAGAATAGGGTCCCTTATAGTGTCACCACCAAATACGGAGGATGTGGAAAGGTCAGGGAATGACCGCCGCATATCCCGGAGCAATATGGCCTTAGTTGCTAATGCTACTAAAAAAACCAAAAAAAAAAAAAAAAACCCTTATAGTGCACAAGATCACAGGTAAGAAATCATAGCTGTCAGTCATTTAAATCCATGCCTTCAAAATGCTCGAACCATTTTTAACTGAGGGGCTATTTTCACACACCCACTTCCTCCTGTAATGTACAATAACATTTTGTGCAGGGTTTGAAATGAACAATTTCATGAAATGGAATACTTCATTAAAAATATCTTACTTTTAATAAGAAAGTATGTATAGAATGCTACCAAGGTACTTGAGGAACTTGAACTGCTTTCTGCTACATTGAGTCCTTGCACTGTCTGTGTAGAATTGCAGGAAATTCTGCTCTGATAAATCAAGCACATGATGAGAGCCTTGTTAATAAGTTTGGCATTGGAGAGACTGGCAGAGTTTGGGTTGAATTTATCTCAGCATGCTCTGCTGACTTTTACAGGAATGGGAATCATTTAAGCAGTAGGCATACAAGAATATTTGCTAATGGTATGGTAGATATAAACTAGTCTGCAATCAAGTCACAAAGAAGGTTATGGAAGCTAATGAAGATTGAGGTCTTCTCATAATCTTTGGCACACTATGGCTATAGGTGCCGATGCACCAAAAAAAATTCCAAAACAATCTCAGAATCTTATGTGAACATTAGAAGGAAGAGGATGAATTGCATTGGTCTACTACATTGATGATCCCCTTGTGTTGCTGACAAACTGAATGGTATTTTGCATTTATGTTCCCCTAGGACTAAATTTTTAGGGAGGGGAATATCAAATTCTAAAAGGGAGCAAATGATTTTGTGATAACTGAGAGAAAAGTGAAAAAGAAGTTGAAGCTAACCATGAAAAAGGCATTGGAGTGAATTGGATATGTCCAATTACATTAAGGGACACAGCAAAGGAGGTAAGCAAATCTTTAGCATAATTATGAGAGCATCCTTAGATTCAGGATTGGTTCCTGTGGATTAGAGATATGTAAATGTATCTCTAATTCACAAAGAAGGATCAAAAGTCAAGATGAGTAATTACCGACCTGTTAGCTTGACATTCTGTTCCAGGGAAAATAATGGAGTCACCAGGGATGCAGTTGCAGCATGAATTTGTTAAGGGGTGGTGTTGTCTGACCAATCTGATTGGATACTATGAAATTGTAACGGGAACTAGATGCAAAAAATAATTTTGACATTGTGCATCATATAAAAGTTTTCAGTAAAAGTTTTATGTTGCACATAAAAGGTTGATTTACAAATTGGAGCAGTGTGCTTTAGGGATAAGTTACTACTTTGGCTGAAGGAATGGTTGAGTGGGAGAAGACTGAGTGGTTGTCATCAGTCCTCTTTGTGGACTGATGTTATTAGTGGGGGTCACCTGAGTTCAGTGCTGGGGCAATTTTTGTTTTCTGTGTATATTGATAAAGGCAAATAAGACTTAATGTCTAAGTTTGCAGATGATTCAAAGGTTGATAGGGTGGTTAATGACTATAATCAGGGTATGGTTTTAGAAAAGTAGGCAGATGGGTTGAGAAGTGGCAGTTGAAGTTTAAATTTGATAAATGCAGGGTACTCCATATATGTAGCAGTAATGCCAGACTAATATACCAACTGTCAGGCTAATGGAGAGTGAAAAAGACATGAGTGATTTTGCAATCTGATATGATGTACTGTGAGCAGTGTATACAAGCTGCCAGCAGGACAACTTGCAGAGTTTTGTCAATGATATACAGGTATTTTGCTAGCAAGGATAAGTAGGTGGTTATCCTGTTGTATAAGACAATGGTTAGGTCACATCTTGAGTATTGCACATCTGTTAACCTCGTTTTAGGAAGATGTGGATTTGTTGGAATTGGTGCAGAGAGGAGCAAAGAGTTTAGTGATGGGAACAAAGGATGCTGTTATCAGGAAAAGCTTTAGTTCTTCAAACTGCACATCTGGAGACCAGGCAACTGTGAGGAGATCTGATTGAGGTGTTTTATGGCTTTGAATTGATTGAGTAAACTCGTCATGGGATTCTTGCTCAGACCACATCTGCATAAATTCAAATCAAGTGAGGATGGTTGCTGGATTGATGTGCAGAAATTTGCCTTTGGCCATCAGGTAGTTGATGGTTGGAATAAAGTTCCATCTGGTGTTGCAGAATTGGCCAGTTTGAATGAATTCAAGGAAGAACTAGACAGATTATTAAAGGGGGATGGACAAGTGATATGGGAAATGGATTTTTTTCCCCGATGTATAGGGTTGCATCATTGGCACTGCTAATGTTAATAACCATTGCATTCAGAAGTTTTGTCATATCCACATCACCCATTACTAACAGCTGCATTTGACATGCCAAGTTGCGCTAGCTGAACAATAGCATTAAAAGAAATGGCAAGAAGACTTGCAAAAATTAAAATAAGAATTCCACTTGTACGATGAACTGCACTGAATATAAAGTCCACTTACAACTGTCAACCAAAGAACGTCGACCAAAAACTTCTATTCTGAATTATGTTATCTACCAGAATATTATAATTTGACTAACACACTTCAAAGAAGCAATGACATATCAGATATAAAAGTAAAAATAAATTGATGTTAGACATCTGTCTCTAGAAATTTTTTTGACCCATGATGTTCACTTTTATTATAGATACGTAGTGGTGTTCTCAATAAATGCTTAAGCATATTGTTACCTGAATTGGAGTATAGGTGTACACAGGGTGCCTAAACTCAGATCTGATTTTTTTACACACTTCTCAAATTTAGGGTTATTCAGGGAGGGGAATACCAGAGGTATATTAAACTCTGGCAGTGAGCTAAATGATTTTGTAATAACTGAGAGCAAAGTAATGCAAAAATTGTTGAAGATAAACTTAAGGCGCCTGGGGTGCATGGGATCTATCCAGTTATATTAAAGGAGGCAGCAAAGGAAATAAGCAAACCCTTAGTCATAATTATGAGAGCTTCCTTGGACTCAGAGAAGAGGTACCCATGGACTGGAGATGCGCAAATGTGACCCCAATTCACAAAGGGGGATCAAAGGGGAGGACACAAGTAATTATAGACCTGTTAGTTTAACTTCTGTTCCAGGAAAATTAATGGAGGCACTGGTTAAAGCACTGCAGGATCAGCTAGACAAGACTTCAGTTATAGTTCGGACGCAGCATGGGTTTGTTAAGGGGAAGTCTTGTCTGACCAATTTGATTGGATACTATGATGTGGTCACAAAGGAACTGGATGAAAAAATTAATTTTTATATATACTTATACTTGGATTTCAGGAAAGCTTTTGATCTGTTGCTACAATGGATAAAAGGGTGGTTGAGTGGGAGAAGACAGTGGTAATTGATGGATGTTGCTCTTTGGGGACTAATGTTATTAGTGGAGTCCCCCAGGGTTTGGTGTTGGGCCCACTGTTTTGTATATTTATCAATGATATTGATGACGGTATATCAGGCTTAATGTCGAAGTTTGCAGTGATATAAAGGTTGGCAAGGTTGTTAATGGCAGTGTGCTACTGCAACAGGATCTAGAAAATTTGTGCAGATTGGCTGAGAAGTGGCAACTGAAGTTTAACATTGACAAATGTAAAGTACTGTATATGGGTACAAGTAACTCCAGAGAAATGTATCAACTGTGTGGTATTACACTTAGGGTGGTAGAAAATGAAAAAAGGTCTAGAAGTAATTGTGTAGTCAAATATGAAGTTTTTCTGAGCAATGCAGACAGGCTGCCAGAGCAGGATGGGGTATTGTCAATGATATACAGGAATTTTGCTAGTAGGGAAAAGGTGATTATCCCTTTGTATAAGGCAATGGTCAGGCCACGCCTTGAGTACTGCTTACAGGTCTGGAGGCCTCATTTTAGGAAGGATGTAGAGTTGCTTGAGCATATACAGAGAAAGGCAACAAGATAGGTGTGTGGAACGAATGGGGGTCCTCTAACCAAGAAAGGCTTAAGTTCTGCAAATTGCAGTGGCTGGAGACTAGGCACCTGCGAGGTTGATCTGAATGAGGTATTTAAGGAGTTGAATGGTTTGAGCAGGCTCAGTGCTGATGGGATTGTTCCTCTTGCGCAGATTAATTGCCTGAGGGAAACATAAATTCAAATTTAGGAAGACAGTTGTAGCATAGATGTGCGGAAATTTGCCTTTAGCCAGTGGGTGGTTGATTGCTGGAACAAACTTCCATCTGTCCTTGTAGAAGTTGACAGCTTAAATAAATTCAAGGCAGAACTAGACATCCATTTGGAGTGAATGGATGGGTAAAATGGGAAGGGTTTTTTTTTTTGGCTGATGCTGTACAAGCTTGCTTTCTTGCATCATATGCCTGTACTAATGTACAAAATTAGGGATATAGATCGAAATTTAAAACTGTACTAAAGGAATGCTAAAATTCGCACATCACTTTTTTGTAAAATGTTTTGGTTTTTAATTTGGGGAATTAATCCCTTTAGTTAAAAGCTAAAGGGATTAATTCTTAATCCTTTTAGTTCATAATTTGTGCTTTCTGCAGCAATAGCTGTATTGCCTTGAAGGCGAAAGGTGCAAACAATGCATACCCAGGTCTCTCGAAATCAGTTTGTTATATGGAAATTTTCTTCGTTATACGGAAACTATTTTCAGTGTAATGTCCAAGGGAAAATCAAAAACGTCTGGTACATAGAAAAATTCGCTATATGGAAGTTTATTAGAGAGGTCCGTCTGTATGTTGTAGTTGCATGATGCAAATCATTTAATTCAGTGATTTATTTAATGCTACCTTGGCAGAATTTTTATGGAAAATGTGATTTACTTGAGGTGCATTGTTAAATTGAGTACAGTATTTGTATTGTACCAGAACATTATTCATTGTTATCAAATTTTTGCTTTAGTAAATTCATTGCATCCCTTGTATGTCATGTTACTCTTATCTTGTTAGAATCATATAGAAAAGTGTTGAGCAGCCTGTGGCCCATTACTGTCTTGTTTGACTGTGAATGAATTCTATTAATTAAAAAATAATTAACCTCAGTATTTCCAGAAATTACACAAAATATATCCCTTTACAAAAAAAAAAAAAATAAAAAAATAAAATTTTTGTTTGCACTCTGGGATGACCACAAGCTCAGAAGAGTTCTCAAGATAGAGAATATGAGAATGTCACCATATTTAGTAGCCATGGCTTGAATGAGCTTGAACCACAGTCACTCAAATGCATGTGCACCTGAACCCCTCATGCATTAGCATTAGCAAGGGCACATGATGCAAGAAAGCAAGCTTATATAGCATCAGCCAAAAAAAAAAAAAAAACACACAGACCCTTCTCATTTTACCCATCCACTCGCTTCAAATGTTTGTCTAGTTCTGCCTTGAATCTGTTTAAGCTATCAACTTCTACGACAGATGGAAGTTTGTTCCAGCAATCAACCACCCACTGGCTAAAGACAAACTTTCGCACTGTATCCTATAACTGTCTGTCTTTCCTCAATTTGAATTTATGCCCTCTCAGGCAATTATTCTGAGCAAGAGGAAGAATCCCATCCACACTGAGCATGTTCAAACCATTCAAGGCTTTATATACCTCAATCAGATCACCTTGCAGGTGTCTAGTATCCAGACACTAATTTGCAAAACTTTGCTTTATCACATGGCTGTGGCTACAGTTGGTAGACCTGTATTTATTTTCTTGAGTAATTAAAGGATTTTATTTTGTCCCTGTATGATGAGATCCAGAAGGGCCTTGGAAGCCTAATTTTAAATTCATGTATGGATTTTTTGAAAAATGAAATTGCAGTTAGAGATCAGTGGTTGGCTCCAAAATTTTAATTCTTTATGGCAAATCCCAGATAACTGGGTTAAAAGAATGGAAATAACAATTTATCTGCACTTTAGATCATGAATATTATATTCATCATGAATGCAGAGTCATAATGTTTTGATAATTTGGTAAATCTTTAAGTGAAATAGTTGTTTGCTTGATTTGGCCTTTGGCTAGTGTTTGCTGTTGGTAGTTGCTATGGTTATCATGTTGCTTATTCACTGATTTTTGCACCTGCAGTGTTAAATTGCTGTTGCGTTCTGTTACTGGAGTAGCATTGATTTTAGTACTGCAAAGCTCTTTACAGTGGGAGTTGTGTAAAGAGATAAGAGGAATTATTGATATTGTTGGGATCATTAATAAAAACTACCCCTTTTATAAGCGGTTTAAATGCAACATTTTTTTCCTCATAAAGTATGGAGTTTACTGTACAGAATATTAAAAGAAGTAAATACTTGATAAGAGCTTTACTTTTATTGAGTTGTTTTAATTCTCTTTCTGACAAAAATTGATCTGAAGATTAGAATTATAATAAGTTCACATGGAAGTAAACTTCCATTACCCAACTGAAGATTTAGATTAAATCTCAATTTTAATCCCTTAGTAGTCAAAACAAGTATTTAGTTCTTTGCAATTCATTATGATATCACATCTCTCCCCCCCCTTCCCTTCAGAATATTTTTATGGACTTCTTGTGGGGGTGGTTTTCACTATTCTAGTTTGAGAACTGGTGGTCTGTGTTAACCATAGGTAACATATCAAAGAAACTGAAGAATAGTGATGGTGCACTTATGAATAGCAGAGAGGACATAATTCCAATAGCAGAAGACTACTGTAAAGAATTATGTAAGGAGTGAGGCAATGATGCCAGCAGTGGGGAAGATGGATCACAAATTAGTAACACAAGACTTACCTGACATTGTTCCTGATGAAGTAGAACATGCATCGAAGAAAATGAAGAATCAGAAAGCCCTGGGTGAATATGAGGTTACTGTAGAGTTGATAAAATTGGGAAGGAAGAGACATGATACAGAAACTGGCAAGACTCTTCACAAAATACATTAGGAAAGGAATGACACCTAAGGAGTGGAATAATGCAATCATAATTTTGCTGTATAAGAAAGGAGATAAATCAGAAATTAAAAATTGTGGACCAATTAGTTTGTCCCACATTTACAAGTTGTCCACAAGGGTTATTACTAATAGATTAGAAAGAATGCTTGAGGAGAATCAACTGAAAGAGCAAGCTGGCTTTAGGACAGGATTCTCATTTATGGATCACCTTCATGTATTATTATTATTAGCAATGGCCACATGGTGCAAGAAAGTCTAAGCTTATGCTGCACCAGCCAAAAATTAAAAAAATAAATTAATAATAAAATAAAATAACAAAAAATAAATAAAATAATAATATGAAGAAGAAAATTTTAAAAATAATAATTAATAAGAGAAAAGGAAATAGATAACCTATGCATTTCCCTCTTCCCATAGGTAATCCAGTTGACCTTTGAATTTTCCCAAACTGTCAGCCTCTACCACCAATGTTGATAACTCATTCCAGTAATTTATAACATGCTGGCTAAAATAAAACTTCCTGCAATCCAGTCTAAACATTTCCCCCCCCCCATATAACTTGAAATTATGGCCCTTAGTTCTAGAATCAATTATGACCATAAATTTTGTCCTAATTCATTTTACTTATGCCTCTAGGAGCCTTAAACATCTCAATCAAGTCTCCTCTAAGGTGCCTAGTTCGCGCAACCCACATATCCAAAATCTTTCCTCATATGGACACCCTTTTGCTGATCTCACCACACAAATTATTATTATTATTAGCCATATGGTGTAAGGAAGCCTGAGGCTTATGTTGCACCTGCCAAAAAATGAATGATGGTATTCAGCTCAGGACCCTGGGTTTACCAAGCTCACCAGATGTGAGCCCCTGGGGTTAAGTTACCCATCTTTGGACCCTTTCAACAAGCACAATGTCTTTCTTTAGGTGCAGTCTCCATACTTGAACACAGTATTCCAAGTGTGGTCTAACAATAGCCTTATATAATGGGATTATGACATCCTTATCTCTATTAGCAATTGTTCAATAAATCGACAGGAGGACACCATGGACCTTCCTTGCAACCAGTGTACAATGCTCGGAGAACTTCATGTCGTACTGTATCGTAACACCCAAGTCCTTTTCATCCACTACCAGCTTTGCAGCTAATGGAGAAAGCAAATGAATATAAAACACTATTATGCCTGGCATTTGTGGATTATGAAAAGGCATTTGACTCCATACAGCATAAGGCAATATTTTGGGCACTGCTAAAACAAGGCATAGACACCCCATACATTATTATTTTGAAGAAAACTTATGAGAATGCTACCTCCTTTATTAGACTAGACAAAGACAATAGCAAATTTAAAATTGAGAAAGGAGTTTGACAAGGAGACAAATCTCCGAAGTTTACTGCTGCCCTTGAGGAAGCTTTCTGATGATTGGACTGGTTGCAGGAGTTGATGTGAATGGAGAGTACCTAAACCATTTAAGATTTGCAGATGACATTGTGATCATAAGCCACGATCCCAAAGAATTAGTGGAAAATTTTAATCAATTATGCAGAGTTAGTAAGGATTTTGGAATTAATGAAGAAAGAAATGAACAGGTATGCCACAGAAAAGGATATAATCATTGAAGGAGCAGTAAGTTGCTGGAGAGGCCTTCATTCTGCAGTGGATTGAAAATGGATGATGATGATGATGAACATATCAAATTATGTAAAGTTCTAATATGCCTGAAAATAAATGGATATAAAGAATCGGGTGTACTAACTACACTGGGTAACGTGCATGGCAGATGGTGGGGTAGACAACACAGGAGCAATACTATAGAGCAGCACACATACATTATATGTAGGAACAGAGATGTGATTTTTCTTTGAGATTACAAATTTTTTATTTTTTATATTTATCCCTTTTTTATTTTTTTTGTCACGGAAAGCTAGGTTAATAAAATGGATTGGCAAATGATTCCTATTTGAGTTTTAGATTTTTTTCCCCCTAGTCTACGAAATTAAATCTTATAAATAAAAGAAGCAGTTATCTAATCAAACTGATAACTTATGTCATTAGTTGGTAACATTGTGAAAACCTTGTTTTCAATTGTGATACAGCTTTTTTTTTTGAAATAAACATTTGTTCTATTTTTTCTCAGAATGTCTACCATGCTTTTTCTGATGCCTAACTGGTATTATGAAAAGAAGGGTCTGAAGAATACTCCTACTGTAGCAGATGGGGTAGACTATGAGACAGAGCAAAGATATCGCAGAGAAGGAGCACGTTTTATTATAAATGTGGGAACAAAGATGGGATTGTATCCTTTGAAATTGCTGAATTTTAATTTATTATCAGATGATATAATTATAAATTAAATTATTTGTATATATCAGGCAATATGTAGATTTAATTCATTATTAGAATCTTAATTATTTACATATAGATAAAATATTTGCTCCATTCAATCATTTTAATGTCTTAAGTATGGTGAATGAATGAATAATGGGTTATTTAATCACAAAATTGGGAGTTTTCTCCATGAAAATGCAGTAAAAAAAAAGAAAAAAAAAGTGCCATTGTTTGGATTTAAGTACAATTTATTATGTTTATTGGTTTCTGTATGTCTGAATAGAAATGACACCGTAAAAGTTCTGGGTTGTGTAACTTGATGATAGTGCATTTTCTCTGAAAATGCTTCTACTTTTTAATTGTATTTTCATCAGCAATATCCTGATATCCATTTCTGACTAACCCTGTATCTTGTTCAATATTATATTTGTATATATTAGCCTTGTATTACATTTTATCTTGCTTCTGTCATTTTGTAGATGAAGCACTAGCAAAGGGTGACTTAATTTTGCCATCTCCAGGATTCTGGGACTTCACCTGAGTCCAGAGATGCTTATATATTAATAAGTATGGAGCTGGCAGTATGTCCTGCTGCTTCCTTCAATATCACCAGCTAAATCATATCAGTTCTTGTACCTTTTTAACATTTAAAGCATGACAATTTTTCTACCATTTTCACCAACTCTCTGTTCTTCTACTTCCTGTGAACTGTTATCTAAACTAATGGTACTATCAAGTTTAAAAGAATGTTCACATGCCACTGGGGCAAAAAAAAAAAAAAAAAAAAAAAAATCTGCTTATTAGCTAGCTGTTTACATTATGAATAATGTTACCAAAGCTATGCTTCAGCCACCCTCTTTGCTAATGTATTTTCAAAATCTGCCTTAACATTTCTTAATGACTGCATAACTATATTACAGGTTAATTTATACTAGGCAGTGAACCAGCATATTTATATCAGTTCACTGTCCCCTTGAAAATTATTATTCATTCTATGTAACTTTTTCCTGTTACTGACTTCATCTCAGTTTGTTTACTGGCTGGTCACTACAATGCTTTAAAGGTATAAAAATTTAGCTTCTTGAATTACCTCTTTGATCAGTTTCCATTTAGCATTTATACTTATTAGAATTGCCAGCTGTTCTTTCCATTGAATAGAATTTAAATAATGCTGAAGGCTACCATAATTTATCTTGCAAAAATTAAAAGCCTTCCTTGATTGACTCATCCTTAATATGAAATTTCTCTATCATTTGAATCCTTGGTAAAAATGCGATTAGGAATATTGCTCTTCTGTGTGGTATCTTGAAATAAGTGGTCATCTAATTGACCAAAAAATATACTGTTGCTGTTAGGTGCTCCACCTATCATCTTTGAAAAATTCAGTTCCTCCACCCATGATAATATCATCTTCCCTATGTGCTTTCTCACTTTGTCTGAATAAATTAGCATTGTATTCATCATACTTGGTCAGTAGTACACCTCTGTCCTTGTCTGCTCTCCTATTACTATACTTACTAAACTGATTCATGAAGATTATAACCCGTAAATAAATGAGAACTGTAACATAATACTGAATTACTATGTTTTGCAGTTAAAAGCGTCTCCCCCTGTCTTTTCCATATACATTGTAGTTAATTATATTCAAATTTTGCATCTAGTGTATCAGCATGACACTCTCTGCTGCTGTTATTTCTAATATTGATATTATTTAAATAACCAGTACTTTTGAATTATTCAGATTTATTGACCATAGTCCTGACTGTTTTATTGACTGTACTTCCAATTTACTACTTGTCCAAACTGGATAATTTGAAGTAGTGAAAGAATTAAATGTTCTGCCTATTACTTATTGAATTCACCTAAAGTTATTCTTAAAACATTGACTATTTTGTTTAAGTTTATAAAATGATATCAGGAGCCATTAAAAGAATTGATCGGATGTCTTAGTGTAACAAAGCAGTTTCACTTAGTGAAGATGGGCACACATGAAGAAATAGCAAAAACAAAATTGGGTTTAGCTACGAAATCTGACATTGTAAAAGATTGCAACTGTTACAAAATTATTAATGGTACCAAGAATGGATCAAAAATCTAAAATAGCATTTCAAGATGAAAGAAAAATTTGTCAACTAGGCCCTACATGAACATAGAAGAATTTCTAAAAACAAAAGAAATTTTGAAATGTCCAAGGTGAATACTTCTGTCAGAACAATTAGAATCTTTACTTGATTCAAAACAGAAGAATCTTTCTTTACTCAATTCAAAACAGATGTTAACATGCAAATTGGTACAAGGAGCATAGACCTTGGACAAAAGTGGAGAAACATATTCTGTACTTTGCAGTGATGGCATCTTATGTTTGATGACTTTATTAATGAAACACATTGTTGCGACAGTAAAGTTTCTGGACTGGTGCCGTTGCAGTCACATTTGATGAATTTGATAATAAGTGGTATGTTGTAGTTCAAACTTCTTCCAACAGATGGCAGTACAGAGGTTGTCCAGTAGGCTGACAGGTTGCAAATAACAACCAGTTTCATTAGTAGTGTTAACATTCTGTGTTATGATTTTGCAATGGAGCAATGAGCAAATATAAAATTTTGCTTTACACTGGTAACATCAGCAACAGAAATGCATGAAAAAATTTAAAAACTGTTTATAATGATGAAATGTTAAGTCATACCAGCATGGTGAATAGTATTAGTGGTTCAAAAACAGATATTAGCATTAGTAGAAGCATATGATGCAAGAAAGCAAGCTTATGCAGCATCAGCCAGAAAAAAAAAAAAAAAAAAAAATCTTCCATTTCACCCCTCTGTTCTTTCGAAATACCTGTCCAGCTGAGCCTTAAATTTATTTAGGCTATCAACTTCCACAACAAGGGATGGAAGTCTGTTCCACTAACCAACTACCCGCTGGCTAAAGGCAAATTTCCGCACATCTATCCTACATCTGTCTTTCCTCAATTTGAATTTATGCCCTCTCAGGTGATTATTCTGAGCAAGAGGAAGAATCCCATCGGCATTGAGCATATTCAAACCATTCAAGGCTTTATACACCTCTATCAGATGATTGCAATGACCCAAAAAGTGGGTTATCTGTCAGCCTCTCTAAATGAGGACAGAGTACAAAAGTCTATGAAATTGTGACAAGTGTTTGTTGTTTACCCCTCAGAATGGTGGCTGTTGAGTTGGATAAGAATAAGGAGGCAATTTGTCAAATTCTGTATGAGGATTTAGGGAAAAGGAAGGTCTTTGCAAAATTTGTGCCACATAGCCTCATGGATGAACACAATGGATGAGCAGAAGCAACAAAGAGTGTCATCATGCAGATACTTTGTCCAGATTTGTCAAGACAATCTTAATTTCCTTGACTGTGTTGTCACTGGAGATGAGTATTGGGTGTTTTGGTACAACCCATAGATGAAGTGTCAGAGCATGCAGTGGACTTAAATTGCCACCAAGGCCCAAAAAGTTGTTTGCAGATGTCCAGGATTAACATAATGCTGATCATGTTTTTTGACAAACTGAGTATAATTTACTAGGAATTTGTACCTAAGGGGAAGAATTGCAGCCTCACCCAGAAAAGGTTGCATTTTCTGGGTGAGGCTCCAATTTCAAGAGAAAGGTAGCTGGTTTTTTTGCATGACAATGTTCCTGCCCATTCCATGCTTGTTATGAAGACATTTATGACAAAACATGGCATTGTACAGATCAACCATCCACCCTACTCTGCTGATCTAGAACTAGCAGACTTGTTCTTCTTTCCCAAAAAGAGATTTCAGAGTGTTGAGGACATAAAGGAAAATGTAACCATTGAACTGAATACCTCTTCGGACCCTTCACTGACTTTTCTGAAATTTTTAGAATGTTGTAATAAACAAATGTTATAAGCAGACAATAAACAAATATGTCATTGAAAAAACATTGTCAAAACAAAACCAATAGCCAATAAGAGCTTTACATGATGATTGCATATATCTGTCAGGATTAGTGAAGAGGCTATAGTGTATATAGTTATCTAGTATTTATTTATTAGTTCTACTTAGTGGTTCCCTTTTGGATATATATATCCAAACAAGTGGTTCCCTTTTGGATAGATATATACAGGGTGTTTCAGTTAAACGTTTCAGAACTTCTAAGAGGGGTAGGGTACATCCTGACAACTCGAAATCATATAGCAATGTGGGGTCGGAAATGCTTTCCTGAAGCGGTGTTGTACACAGAAGCACCATAAAGAAAAGAGACCGTAAGTGAGAAATCGTTTTAATAATACATGAAAAGAAGCAAAAGGTACATGGATTAAAGTAAGTGTTCGAAGTTTCTTCAACCTCGTATTGCTTTCGCACAGTGGTACCTTGGAAAATGTGCTACAAATCCCCTTTTTCCTGCTGAAGTGTTGTTTTCCGATGAGGCATCCTTCACAAGGGAAGGAATTTTCAACACGCATAACGACCATATCTGGGCGGTCGAGAACCCGCATGCAATACGATGTCGTGCAGCACAGATTCGATTTTCGGTCAATGTATGGGCCGGTATTATGGGAGATCACCTCATCGGACCTTACCTGTTACCGTGTCGTCTAACCGGACCTATCTACTTGATCTTTCTGCAGCAAGTATTGCCACAACTTTTGAGAGATGAACAGATTTCTGCATCGACGCAACAGACAATGTGGTTCCAACACGATGGAGCCCCTGCCCATTATAGCGGAGATGTTCGTAACTACCTGGATGTCACATTTTGTCAACAGTGGATCGGACGTGGTGGTCCCGTGTGTTGGCCTGCTCGGTTACCCGACCTATCATGTCTTGATTTTTATTTCTGGGGTCATATGAAATCGCTAGTTTATGACACCCCTGTTGACAATGCTGAGGAGCTGGTTACAAGAATCGCAGTAGCTGCCGAAGAAATTCGAAATTCGCCTGGAGTATTCCAGAATGTTCGGATGTCCATGCGTCGGAGATGTGAGGCGTGCATTGTAGCCCGTGGAAGAAACTTCGAACACTTACTTTAATCCATGTACCTTTTGCTTCTTTTCATGTATTATTAAAACGATTTCTCACTTACGGTCTCTTTTCTTTTTATGGTGCTTCTGTGTACAACACCGCTTCAGGAAAGCATTTCCGACCCCACATTGCTATATGATTTCGAGTTGTCAGGATGTACCCTACCCCTCTTAGAAGTTCTGAAACGTTTAACTGAAACACCCTGTATATATATTTATCCAAAAGGGAACCACTAAGTAATATATATATTGGCAACCAGTGTGTGTGTATGAACACTGGCAACCAGTATATACTGGTTGCAAATTTTGATTAACTTATCACATTAACTGTTGAGCTAGTTATTGAAGAATTCAGTTGTTAGTAGTCTACATGTGCTTTCATGGAATTAAATGGATATAACAAATTTGGTTCCGCTCACAAATGTGTCAAATTTGAAGAATTGAGCAAACTTGGTAAGCCAGTTTATCAATTATATCTACTATCACTATAAACAGTTGCAAAAGTTTACATTTGTCTTTCTGAAAAACTGAACTTAAAATTTTAAAAAGTAACAGGACTCTCTTGTTTGTCAGCAGGACTTTAACTGCTAAGTAAATGAATTTGCTATTTTTAAACAAATGGTATTGTTTATGTTAATTTTTTTTTTTTTATGAAACCCCAAATACAAAAGGTATTAGAATCTGTGTTGTTGCCATTGTAGGCAAATCAGTGACTTACAGGCAGATCAAAGTGTGGTCGATTTGCTTGTTTACTCGATGAAAAACCTGTGTTTCTGGGAGAAATGACATTAGTTTTTTTCTGAGAGGGGAGGACAGTGCTTCTACTCACTGTGCCGTCCATGAGGACTATTAAAATCTATAGTACTGTGTATTGGTTTTAGGTTGAAAAGACAGAATATATGTATTGATATTAGACTTGAATTTCTGTAGATTGTAATTTTTGGGAAATATGTGTGAAGAAAGGTTGTTCCACAAAACAGAAGTAAAAGAGGAAAAGTTGGTTCTGAGTTTGGTGAATGAATGTTGACTGGTTTGGAAAAGAGTGGGGTTAGTTTAGATCATTGTCCATGAAAGTGTCTATAGAAAAGGTATGCAACAGAAATTGAACGTCTGAGACAGAGTGGGGAGGCATCTGAGTAAGAGATGGGTCATCAATTAATCTAACTGTTCTCTTGAATGGAGTCAAGCAGCTTGAGAGAGGTTTTAGGGACACTACTAAAATCACATGTGAACACTCAGTTTTTTCAGATGCAGAGGAAGTGATGTTTGTAATCTGCTTATTCCAAGAGAGATTAGAAGTTAGAGTAATTCCTAGTGAAAATAGGTGATCTTGTCTAGAAATCTGATTATCATTAAAAATGAGCGAAGGTTTTTTTTTTTTTTTTTTGTCAGAAGTAAGACAAGACAGTTGTAGAGAGATTAAAGTTAGCTAAGTTTTCTTTGCCCCACTGACTTAAGATTTGTATCTATGGATTTGGTGATATATATTAAGTTCAAGCTGATTATGCAGGATAAGGTTTTGTGAATTGGAAATGGAATGTAGTGTTGTCATTAGCAAAACTATAGATAGGATTTACAGTCAGTGTAGGAAGGTCATTAATATACAAGAGGAAAGGAGTGAGAGAAAGAACTTGGGCAGCATCAGCATTAGTGGAGAAGTTCAAGACAAGAAATTGTCTACTATTACTCGCAGGGAGAGAAAACTGTACATCCAGTTGCAAAAAAACAGTCAACAGTTTGTAAGATTGGGAGCTTGTTTAGAAGACCTATGCTAAACACAATCCAAAATTAGAAATGTTTAAAGCAACTACTTGACTTTCACCAAGATTTTATATTGAATTTGTCCAAAGATGAGCAACAAGTCAATAGATCACCACTGAAGGAATCCATATTGTGATGGACAGTTTCAAGATAGTTTAAGGATTGGTATACAATGAATTTTTCTATTACTTTGGAAAGAGTTGAGCTAAGTGCAATAGTGATAATTGGATGGAAGAAATTTGTCACCCTTTTTAGGAACTGACTGGATAGGAGCAAATTTCTAAGCAGAAAGAAAAATATCTGTGGAATAAGTAAGTGTGAAAGGCTATACAGAATGGGAGTACAGGTTTTGAGGACAAGTGGAGAAATGCCATCAGGACCTGGAGCTTTCTTTTTTTTTTCTTTTTTTTTTTTATGAAAACCCCAAACACGAAAGGTATCAAAACCTATAGTACTTAGTACCGTGCATGGGTTGAAGGAGAAGTATGGGGGGGAGGGGGGTGCCGGAAACTTTGCTCTAGAGACTAAACATGGGTTTGGTATCAAGATTGTTTAGAATTCTAACTTTCTGTTGGAAGACCACAGGAGACATTGAGTGTAGTGTACTGGGTATGGCAGCAGGAGATTTACCAATATCATCAATACACGAGATAAAAGAAAAGTAGGATGCTGGTAAGTTGGTTTTATGAGGTCTGTCACAAAATTAATGAGATTGATTTTATAAAAAATTTTATTGTAAAATTTTCTACAACTGAAGGTTCTCTCATCCAGTGTAACCTTGGGAAGCTGCACATTGCTTCCAGCACTTCTTGAAGCAGTACGGGAAGTCTTCTGTGAGTTTTTTCAGTGCATAGGTTATGGTGGTTTGGATCTTGTTGATTGCCCCAAATGATGACCTTTTAGGTGATTCTTGGTCTGTTGCTACGTGAAAGTCACATAGTGACAGATCTGGAGAATACCCTGGCTGTAGGAGCACTGGAATGTTTTTGGAGGTAAAAAAATCCATAACGGACATCACACAGAGGCAGGACACATTTTGTTGATGCAAACTCCAGTTTTTTTTATCATTATCAGGTTGAATGTACAGAACCCTTTTCCATAGCCATTCAAAGACTTCTCGGTAGAAATTGTGGTTGACAGTTTTATACTGATGCACAAACTCTTTGTGCACTACTCTACCCTGATTAAAAAAAAAAAAAAAAACCAGATGAACATTGATTTGAGTCTGGATTTTTCTCATTTGTGCTTTCTTTGGGTCGGTGTGCCATTCTTTGTTTTCTCTTCTTGTTTCTGGATTGTACTCAAAAATCCATGTTTCGTTGCTTCTTATCATTTGCTGAAGGAACTGTAGCTCAATTTCAACATAATCGAGAAGGTCAAGGCAGATGTTCTGATTTCATTTCTGTTCTTCAGCCAGATTTTCTGGCATCATTTTCACACAAATTTTGCACATGCCTAAGTGCTCTGTTTAAATGTCATGGACAGCTCAGTGACTCATGTTCAACTCATCTGCCATCAATCTCATAGTTGGCTGTTAGTTGGGCACAATCAGCCTCAGCCTTACCCTATCTGCATTCTTCTCCTCTGTTGTTGCTGAGATAGGTCTGTGTGGTTCATCTTCAATAGCTTTACATCCTTCCAAGAAATCCTTGTGCCATCTGAAAACTTGATCTCTAAAAGTTTTTTAAACTTTTGACATGTTTCTGTTGCACTTGTATTGAGTTTGATGCAAAGTTTGATGGCGTATTGTTGTTTGATGTTATCTCACTCCATTTTTTGTTGCACAGTCAGTAAACACTTTGTTGCTTACTTCAGTGACTTGGCTCACACTGAATGCAACAAGATGCAACTATTGTTATGTAGGGGGGTTTCAACCTATATGTGGTATGCCTGAGCAGTTTTGCCACAGCGTGTTTTATGAAATCTCAGATTTTTTGACATCTCGTATCTTTAGCTGATGATGCAATAGAACTACCAGGTTTTTACAGAGGTGGAAGTAGAGATGGACAGAAGTTGCGACTGGTAACTTTGGCAAGAGACTAAAATGTTAGACATTTGGACAAGAAGGAAGTTTTCTACTCTTAGCCTATTCAAAATTTAGTTTGGACTGATTAATAACTATTTTAAAATAGTTGCAAACTTTAGTTTAGGCAGAAAACAAAGCTGGAGATTTGGACACCAGACAATTGCAATATGCTACATTCTTATCTTGAACAGCCTTAGCATATTTATTGGAAAACCAATGTCTGAATAAGGAATGAGATTTTAGGGTGAATTTCAGATTAAAGTATTTGATCCTTACAAGAAGAATAATTTCACTGACATGATCTGAGCAAATGTATTCAGAAGATTTAAAACTAACTTGGCTAAGGATAAGAATAGACATCTCACAGATCATCCTATTTTGTATTCTTGCCTAGAGAATCACTAACATTGAATTTTTACTGTACTTTTTGTGAGAAAAAGATCAAGTGTGTTAGGATTGTCTAGCATTCTGGTCTAGGTTATTGAACAAACTGAATGAAGTAATTGCAAAATTTAGTCTTCAGTAATTGTAAAAGCTTTGGCATCTTGTCCACCTGGATCCATGCAAATAGAAAATGGAAGTCAGCTAGAGGTATGAACATTAAGATTACCAAGGAAAATTACCTCACTGTGGGGAGGGGAACTACATCCAAAGAAACTAAGAAACTAGAATGTCAACAGGATCTAAACTTATATATTTTTAAGTTTTGGTGTTAAATCAGCCTACTAAACTGACCCTGGATAATGTCAAACTAACTTTTCACTGCCTTCTAGCTAATTGTTTTTTGGCATGGGACATCAATTTAAAAATTTTTTGCACTCCCCTTGGGTCTCGGCATATCAGTGCTGATTTGATACATCTACCAATCTGCTGAAGAAAACCATATGCTATAGATCCCATTTCAAATTATTTGAAATTGGATTTATAAATATGCCAGTGATATTCAGACTAAGGCGCATTTAGGGCTAGAGCCTCAAGCTGCGAACAAATTTAGACTATGTATATAAAGTGCTTAGCATCATAATACACAGCCATTTCTGAATAAACAGAAAATTTTTAAGGTGGCATCGTTTTAGGTTATATCTCATATTGTGAATGCCTTCACAACGAGTTGCCATGATATTGCACTACTTCGAATAAGTAACGCTTCACCTAAGGAGAAGACTAGTGTTACTTATTCTCAGATAGGTACCACCACCCAGACAGCACTGTTTCAGGGCTATTTGGCCCTTCGTCAGTGAGTGGGTAGGTACCCAAGTGATGCAATGATGGCAAAAACAGTTATGAAGTATAACTCCACAATATGAGAGATGCCTGATGGTGTATGATGTATTTAGACTAAGGCGCATTTAGGGCTAGAGCCTCAAGCTGCGAACAAATTTAGACTATGTATATAAAGTGCTTAGCATCATAATACACAGCCATTTCTGAATAAACAGAAAATTTTTAAGGTGGCATCGTTTTAGGTTATATCTCATATTGTGAATGCCTTCACAACGAGTTGCCATGATATTGCACTACTTCGAATAAGTAACGCTTCACCTAAGGAGAAGACTAGTGTTACTTATTCTCAGATAGGTACCACCACCCAGACAGCACTGTTTCAGGGCTATTTGGCCCTTCGTCAGTGAGTGGGTAGGTACCCAAGTGATGCAATGATGGCAAAAACAGTTATGAAGTATAACTCCACAATATGAGAGATGCCTGATGGTGTATGATATATTTAGACTAAGGCGCATTTAGGGCTAGAGCCTCAAGCTGCGAACAAATTTAGACTATGTATATAAAGTGCTTAGCATCATAGCCCTGAAACAGTGCTGTCTGGGTGGTGGTACCTATCTGAGAATAAGTAACACTAGTCTTCTCCTTAGGTGAAGCGTTACTTATTCGAAGTAGTGCAATATCATGGCAACTCGTTGTGAAGGCATTCACAATATGAGATATAACCTAAAACGATGCCACCTTAAAAATTTTCTGTTTATTCAGAAATGGCTGTGTATTATGATGCTAAGCACTTTATATACATAGCCAGTGATATTCTTATTGTAGGGCCCAGACCTATGCGACTGCCTTATTTTCAGACACACACCAAAAGACATAAACTGAAAAAGAATGGTTGCTTGCCAGAGTTTATTCCAACTGATTGTTGGAATAAATTTCCACCTAGTATTTTGGAACTAGGTAGTTTAAGTAAATTTAAAGGATTTGACAAATTATTAAAAGGAATGGACAGATGAATTTGGTTTTTGGCTCCTTCCTGAATGTATTACCATGCTTCCTTGCATCATTTTGTTTAATACTGACTGTTCTTCATGCAGAATTCACATGTACTTAGTAAGTTATGGTATTAGTAGTGCCAGATGTGCAAGAAAGTAAGCTTATACAGCATAAGCCAAAAAGGAAAAAAAAAACTTCCTATATCAATCCTGTTCATTCCCTCTAATAGATTGTCTAGTTCTTGAATTTATTCAACCTATACCCACTTCTACAATGTCAGATGGAAGTTTATTTCAACAATTAACTACTCACTGGCTGAAGGCAAAACCTCTACACATTTATCCTGCACCCATCCTTCAATTTGAATTTATCTCTCGTGTGGCTGCAATCTGTAGAACTGGAGCCTGTTTTGGTAAGAGGTTTGTTCCCCTTGTTAATCTCATTGCCCTTCTCTGCATCCATTCTGACAGATCCATGTCCTTGCTGAAAGGGCTTACAGACCTGTATGCAGTACTTAAGATTTGGCTTAACCATTGCCTTATAAAACAGGATAATCACCTCCCTATCCCTGCTTGCAAAATGTCTCTACATCATTGACAAAACTTATGAGTTGTCCTAGTAGCCCATCTACCTACATTGTTCAGAGAATTTCAGGTCTCACAGCACAATTAAATTCCAGTTCTTTATCATTCTCCACTCTTCAGTTTTGTACCACACAGTTGATATTTTATTCCGGGATTGCTACTATCCATATGCAGTACCTTGTATTTGTTGGTGTTCAACTTCATTTGCCACTTCTCAGTCCATCTGCTTAATTTTTCTAGTTTTTGTTGCAGTAGCATACCCCAATTACTGTGATTAACCACCCTGCCAACTTTTGTATTATCTGCAAACAGAGACATTAAGCCTGATATGCTCATCAATATCATTAATAAGTATAGAAAATGTCAGAATGATGTATAAGCATTCACTTTATATGATAAATTTTATCAATCACCATCAAATGATTTTACCAAATACTCCTTTGTGAATTGATTGTAATGGCTGGTTTCAGTCACTTTAACCAAGATTTATTTGCAGCAGATATGCAGTTATTATATATATATATATATATATATATTTTTTTTTTTTTGGTGAAAAAAAGCTAAAGTGTGTTAGCAGTTATGGTGAAAAACATGATACTACTACTCTAGTTATATTAATTGTATCCAGTGGTGGGATTCAGCTGGTTTGCATGAACCTGTTCCTAGAATTTCCTGAGTTTGCCGAACCGTTTCATACCTAAAGGCCGTTTCATACCAAATGCCATGCGAGCTGTGCTACTTTTGGTCTTTGTTTGGTTTTCTCTATCACCTTACTCCCCCTTTTCAAGGGGGAGTAAGGTGATAGAGAACTGGTTTTCAAAATTTTGATTCCCACCACTGCTTGTGTCCCTATATTAATAAATGAATCAACATTTTAGATGCCTTGTGTACCTTACATCTTGGACATCTCTTGTTCTTATCATTATTGTGGCAAATGTATGATAAGGTGAATTTGAGGCTGTTGGAAGCATTTTGGGTTGTAGCACTGTTTGCTAATCTCAGTAGTTAAAGGTATGATAGGTAACTACCAGCTGTCTGATCTAACTTTTTTTTTTTTTTTTTA
The DNA here is from genome assembly GCF_048544385.1 of Mastigoproctus giganteus. Classification (NCBI taxonomy): domain Eukaryota; kingdom Metazoa; phylum Arthropoda; class Arachnida; order Uropygi; family Thelyphonidae; genus Mastigoproctus; species Mastigoproctus giganteus. The sequence goes on from NC_143580.1 coordinate 219,564,660, forward strand.
ATGTAAAATAAGACTTACAAGTTTAGTTAGGTTACCCTTGTGTGTAGAAAAGATAACAGAAAAATGTCTGTTTGACCCATGATAGTTGGCAGCCAAATGCCTTACAACTGAAATTTATAATGGGTGATTCCGTGACAGCTTTTTGACCACTGGGAAATGTGTTGTCACGACAGACTGCTTTTAATTGTCTTACTCAATATACTTTACTTTACAAAGGTTTTTTTAATTAGAAAAGAACTTAATTATTTAAAAAATTTTTTTATTATTATCATTTAAGGGCCAAATTCACCCTAAAAACAATTTTTATTGATTATGTATCTATTTGACAGTAATGTAAAATTTCATGTCATCTCAAGTTATAAATATTGATAATTAAATACTGATGTGATATTTTTGTGAAATATGTGAACTTAACTTTGAATCAGACGATATGACACTATGGCTACTGGAGTTGTCTACTTTCACAGATTTTACATGTTTCATTCCTTTCGGACTTTCCCGAGATTTGTAAGTGAATTTGGATTCAGAAGAGTTTCTGTAAAATTTATTTCAGAAGTGGAAATGGATAGCATTTTTAAATTTGAGTCTTGTAATATTAACCCTGAAAAATTGATTTATTTTATTTTTTTAATCACTCATTTTAGGTACATTGATTGTTCATTTAAAACATTCTTAATATGCAATAGAAAACTTTTTGACATTAGATCAACATTTCTGTAGATTTTAATTTTGGGAAATACATGTGCAAGGAAGGTTGTTCCGTACACATGGTTGTTTCAGAAAACAGAAATAGAATGGATAAATGAAGAAATGGAAAAGTTGGTCTGTGAGTTTGGAGTTGAACAGTGAAATGACATTGACTAATTACAGCATGGGTTTGGATAGGTTTGAAAGAGATGGGGGAATTATAGATGCCAATTGAGAAGAACATGGAAGTATCAATATAAAAGGCATGCAGCAGAAACACAGATGTGTCATTGGTTAATCTGACTGCCCTCTTTTGAATGGAGTTGAAGCTTGAGAGAGGTTTTGGATGCACCACTGCAGATGTAGGGAAAAATATTCCATGATAGGATGGATTTGACTTCCTATCATGTTTAATTTATGTTTAATCTAATCTCTTGGTTTATGCCAAGAGATTAGAAATCAGAGTAATCCCTAATAGATATGTGATCTTTTAAGATTAACTGAACAGTACTTGTGTATGAAAACTTCCAGTTAGGATGAGTGTTTAGGAATGTGAGCCTTTGACTTCTGGCCATAACAGTTGCAACATTAACAAATCCTATATTGTACTCATCTAGTGGTAATAAAGATTTTCTCTTTTATTTTGTCCTTTTAACCTTAGTGAATAGGTTTGAACATGCTGATACTTTCAGTGCAATTTCAGCAACAATCTGGTTTGTTCACTGTAGCTTCCATCTCCTTGCAAATACTGTCATGCAAGCAATAGACAAAAGAGAGGGCAAAGGTGGAATAGTTGAAAAAAGACTTTGTTCTTGTCTCTGAAAAAGCTTTTAACAACTTCCTTCAGTTCATCACTTAAATCAATGTATGGGCATTAATTTTCAAGTGATCTGCATATGATTGGCAGCCTCTCAGAACATTAATTGCTTCATGGGAATTTTAATGCTGGGGCACTGTTACAAAGAAGCAAGACACCTCGTGTCAGTTTCCCTCTTCTTTGTTCCTTTATTGCTGCTTTTAAATTTCTGAGAACAGCAACGTTAGGCATCTCCAGTGATTTGTTTTCTTATGTCTCACATAGACAGAAGAATTTCTTCCATATCCCAAAAATTTGTGGCCATGAGTTTCTCAGCCAAGAGCTGAGTCCTGAATTTTTTTGGGTGGTGATGACCCATGGTGTTTCCATTGCATGGATTCCTCTTTTGATCCCAGTGATGAATTCATGAATCATTCCTACTTACAATTCTTGAAAGAAACCCCTATGCTTTTGCACCATCTTTGCAAATTTGAGTCTCCTGCACTGTTTTTGAAAAGGTATGAGCATTCTTGGTACTTCTGACATGGCTGGGTGTGTTTATGGAGAATGGTCAGTACTGAGCACTCAGAAATATTACATTTTCTATCAGTTTAAAAAAATAACACTTTCAAAACTTTAATCACCATACCTAAAAAAAAACAAAAAAAAAACACTAGCTTTTTGGTAGGGACCAAAGATGACAAGGTAACACATCTAGTGAGATCATCAAAAGTGACAATATGAGGAAAGACTTTTTATATGTAGACTACAGATGTTGGTAATCAGGCACCTCAGCAGACACCTGATTTGAGATTTAAAGGGCAGTGAGAAGGGAGCAGCTCTCACTGCTCTTATACACCTCAATGGGGGCAGCATACTCTATCGTTATAACTGGTCATGGCAGAATCTCAAAGCAATGCAGGGCCATGTCAGTTTTTATTTTGTTGTTGTTGGACTAAACTCATTTGTTATTGTATCCCCCTGCTTTTAATCTTATGCTTGTTTTTTGTTTATGAACAAGTGATTGATAGAGGTCTCAATGTGCCTATTTTGTATTTTTATAGAACAGAGCAGGTTATTTTCTAATCATGGGGTTAGTGTGCAGTAACCTCACTATTGATCACTAGCATTTAAGTTGTCATTAAAAATAAAATTCTCTCATTTAAATAAATTTTTGCAAAATGAACTGAGTGTAGCGGTCACATTTTTTTGGTATATTTAGTGAAATTTTGTAGGATTGGTAAATACATATCAATTAGGTATGGATTCCCATTGCAAAAATTAATTAATGATTGTAATAACATTGTATTTACCAAAAAAGGGGGGTAGGCACATTTGATAGTGGGTCACTGGTAACTTTGCTAGTAACTTTTCTTCATGCTAATCATTATCCAAATGGTTTTCATTGTAGTAAGATAACAGCAAGCAAGAACAAAAAGATATTTCCAGTAGGGCAGAAGAGTGTTTGATTGAGGAAGTAATAAATTAACTATCCAGTTGCACATGCACTAGTATAATCAACTGCTGCGTTTTTAAATATCTAGTTAAATTCCTCATCATTAGATGATTTTATAATATATTCAGCAAAAGGTGTGATTATATGTAAGGTGGACAAATAGAAGAAAGAAGATATACTTCTGTGCATAGAAGTCAAACATTTAATGACTTTCCTGTGCAGTTTATTGAAATATTAAGAAGACTGTGTATTAATACTCTGAAGAAGTCTCCAGTCTCAATAGCATGGGGATATAAGTATATATTTACAGTTATATTTTCTTAATACATCATGGCAGAACAAATATTTATTTTCTCCTGATGCTAAGGGTTAATTCCATATTTCTCTGAATGTTGTAAATAATTTCATATATATATATATATATATTTTTTTTTTAAATCCATTTATGTTATCTCTCCCAAGCAGTAAGATATAACTGTATATATTTTTAATTTCTGTGTGCTATGCAAGACATCCTTAAGATGGGGGGGGGATCATTATGATGCCATCAGCTTCACATAAGGCTGATGGTATTGTAAGGATAGCATTACAGGAATTCGCTGAAGAAAGTCCCCCAAAACATCTTGAATAATCTGTAATTCTTTAAGAAATTAAAAGCAGATTACTCTCAATCAGGTTTAAGGGCACATTATTTCACCAGTCTCCAGTTCTTGATATACCTGTGTGCCAAGCTGCTATAAGAATGTTTAAGATAGCTGTTTTATCCTTAAAATTTTTTTCTGCATGTTGGATCATTTTTGGAACTTACATTTGATGCTTGAGTACTTAGTCAAGATGGTGGAAATTGGTGAAAGTAAAGATACTATAAAGACAGCCTGTGGTAGGTTTTTGTTATTGAGTTTTTTTTGAGTTCATATGATGATAAGTGAAAAGTTATTTTCAATCCTGTTTGTAATGGGAAGGATGTTTTTAGTAGTTAGGTCAATTATGGTTGGAAACTTCAATAATACCATTGTTTCAGGCAGTGTTCATAGTCTTCCCACCAGTAAACTCCAGGTTTTCATCTTGCAAGTAGACCATTTAGAATACAGCAGACCCTCATTATAACGCGGTTCGCTTTACACTGATTCGCTATAACACTTTTCTTATATTATAACCCGTATCTGACTATAATGCTATCACAGATCACTATAACGCTCTTTTACAGATTGCAATTTTGGCCTATTTAACAAAATCATTTCATTCGATGGAGTCTGTAGCTTGAAAATGAATAGCAAAACAGCATTAAAACGTTTCCCATGCAGACTTGAGAAATTTTTCCATGCTCAGTGAAATTTTCTCACATGCTAATTTAATTTCAGTACAGTGACTTGTTATGTAGTTCCGAGATCAACATTTTAAAAAATGATCAAGTATATTGCTTGTAATATTTGTGTTATATGCATTTATCCGAAGTCTAGTCATCACTCAGTACAGTATTAGACATCGTGCACAACGGACAGTTTACTCGAACATTGTATCATGATTAATGCAACCAACGCAGTTACATTTTCGAAGAGTTAATAATGGTGGATAAGAATGAAAAAGCAACGTCTGGATGCAGTATGAAGACTCTAAATGTAAGAAAAAGACTGAATTTGAAAATTAAATTAGATGTTTTGAAACGAATCAATTCTGGTCAACAACAAGTGGATGTATGCCGTAATTTAGGACCGGCAAGTTTAAATGTAAGAACAATTATAAAAAAATAAAGAATTAATTTTAGCAGCAGGAAAGAGCTGTTCCACTGCAAGCAACTAGGGCTAGGCCAGCTATTAGGATTGAAATGGAGACTTTTAAATAATTTTATTGAAGATAATATCCAATGCAGAATTCAGTTAAGTTAAATATTATATATATATATATATATATATATATATATATATATATATATAGAGAGAGAGAGAGAGATTGATTGATTAGCCTATATGATGATCTGAGGAAAACTCAAAAAAAAAAAAATGTGGAACCATTTAAAACTAGTAAGGGCTGGTTGAACAGATTTAAAATTCAGGGAGAAGCTGCAAGTGCAGATCAAGGAGCCAAAACTTTCAAAAAAGAACTTATTAAAATTATTGAAGAGGAGTATTATGTGTTATACTTCTCAACAAGTTTTTAACATAGATGGAGCAGGACTTTTTTGGAAATGAATGCCTAAAAGAAGCTTCATATTGAAAGAAGAAAAAACACGACAAGTTTCAATGCAGCAAAAGATTGGTTGACTTTGTTGTTGGATGGTAACGCTTCAGGGGATTTAAAATTAAAACCCCTTTTAGTTCGCCAGGAAGTGGGCCAAAATCGACACATTTTTCATGATTAAATTCGTCAATTAAATTAAATCAATTTAGATAAATTAAATTCATGATTTTAATTGGAATTTTAAGTTTAATTTTGATACACAAGTAGCTACCACATACGTATTATATACGTATGTAATGCAGAATATTTTATATGTACAAATATTTGAATATTAAATATTTTGACCGACATTTGTGCATCTTTTCACTACTGTTTATTATTGATTAGGAAATATCCTATGGCACAGACCGCAACTCACAAAAACATATGTTACCTGCTGGGAATGCGGCGCTCGCTTAGTGCAGATTCACTTAGTGCTCTGTTTTTCCAGAACGAATTATCAGCATTAAGCAGAGGTCACCTGTATATGTAATTTGTAGATATAATACATCAATGTATGATGATGTAGGTTGTTATATGCTAGAATTCTGTTGTTCAATGTTCACTGCATTGATATAAAACAGTATAAACACTGAAGGAGTTTATGCACGGGTAATGTACACACAATTTCTACCAACAAGGTAGTTTTAATGCATTGTTTCTCATATTGTGAATACCTTCACAACGAGTGGCTGAGGTATTGCACTGCTTTGAATAAGTAACACTTCACCAGTGAAGAAAACTAATTTTACTTATTCTCGGCAGATACCATCACCCAGATGGCACCATTTTCGGAACTTGTTGGCCTACTCATCGGTGGGTGAGCAGTTGCACTGTTGTTGCAAATAGTGACAACCCAGTTATGAAGTATAACTCCACAATATGAGAGATGCCTGATGGTGTGCATGGTTTAATCTAAAAAATATTTCTTGGCTAAATGCCTAAGAGTATGAAGCAGTTTGTTTATGCATGTGTAATGCATACACACATCATTTCTACTACCAAGGTAGTTTTAATGCATCGTGTGGAGTTCTGCTTCATAACTGGGTTTTCGCTATTGCAACAACAGGGTACCTGCCCACTCACCAATGAGTAAGCCAACAAGCTTCGAAATGGTGGTATGGGTGGTGGTATCCGTCGAGAATAAGTAACATTCATCTTCTCCGCTGGTGAAGTGTTACTTATTTAAAGCAGTGCAATACCGTGACCACTTGTGAAGGTATTCACAATATGAGGTACAATTAAAATGATGCATTAAAACTACCTTGGTAGTAGAAATGATGTGTGTGCATTACCCATGCATAAACAAACTCCTTCATATTCTTAGGCATTTAGCCAAGAAATTTTTTAAAGTATAAACCCTATTTGATATTGCTTTGTGCAGTTTGTAGGGGTATAAGTAGTGGCATATGTTGCAAAGAAACAATCTTTAAAAACATGTTTTTATTAACTATATAAACTGTATATATAAAAAAAGAAATAAAAGAGGTGAAAGACTTATGGAATTTGCAGAATCTCAAATTTGCAGGACTGTCAGTAATGAACACTTTTTTTCAAGAAAAGGGTGAACAGAAAGTGGACATGGAAGAGTCCAAATGGATTAACAACTAATTAAATTGACTTCATCCTCACTAACAGAAGATATATTGTGAATGATGTTACCATCCTGAATAAGGTAAATGTTGGAAGTGATCACAGAATGGTAAGATGTACACTTGATATAGATGTAGGAAAGGAAAGGAAAAAACTGACTTGAGTAAATAATACAAAGGTCTTTGAGATAACAGAAGAGGAGAAAAAGCAGTATGTACTGGAACTTAAGAACAAGTTTGAGCTTCTGCAGACTGCTCAGGACCAAGATATCGACGAGGAATATTACAACTTTCTGAAAGTGATAAAGTCCAAGAAACCTATAGGGAAAAAGAAATCCAAAGAAGAAAAAATTAGTCAAGAAACACTTGTCATGATGAACCGAAGACGATAAACGAAGAGCAAGAAAAACACTGACAGGGAGAAAATTGAGTATACTGAGTTATGCAAAGCCATTAGAAAGAGACTCAGAGAGGACATAAGATTTAACACAAGAAAAGTAGAACAAGCATTAAGGGAAAACAAAGGATTTAAATCAGCAGCCATGAGCAGTAATACAGAAAGACAAATGATACTGAAACTGAAGAATAGGGATGGTGTACTTATAAACAGCAGAGAAGGCATAATTCAAATAGCAGAAGACTACTATAGAGAATTATACAAGGAGCGAGGGAATGATGCCAGCAGTGGGGAAGATGGATTGCAAAGTAGCAACACATATGACATACCCGATATTCTTTCTGATGAGGTAGAACATGCACTGAAGAAAATGAAGAATCAGAAAGCCCTGGGGGAAGATGAAGTTACTGTAGAGTTGTTAAAATTGGGAGGAAGAGACATAACACAAAAACTGGCAAGGCTCTTCACAAAGTGCATTAGAAAAGGTGTGACGCCTAAGCAGTGGAATAATGCAATCATGGTTTTGCTTCATAAGAAAGGAGATAAATCAGAAATTGGAAATTATAGACCAATTAGCTTGTTATCCCACATCTACAAGTTGTTCACAAGGGTCATTACTAACAGATTAGAAACAATACTTGATGAGAATCACCGAAAGAGCAAGCTGGCTTTAGGACAGGATTCTCAACTATGGATCACCTTCACATAATATCACAGCTAATGGAGAAAGCAAATGAATATAAAACAACATTATGCCTGGCATTTGTGGATTATGAAAAGGCATTTAACTCCATACAGCATAAGGCAATATTTCGGGCACTGGAAAGACGAGGCATAGATACCCCATATATTATGATTTTGAAGAAAATATATGAGAGTGCTACCTCCTTTATTAGACTAGACAAAGACAGTAGGAAATTTAAAATCGAGAAAGGAGTTCGACAAGGAGACATATCTCCGAAGCTGTTTACTGCTGCCCTTGAGGAAGCTTTCAGAAGATTAGACTGGTCGCAGAAAGGCGTCAATGTGAACGGAGAGTACCTAAACCATTTACGATTTGCAGATGACGTTGTGGTCATAAGCCACGATCCCAAAGAATTAGAGGAAAATCTTAATCAGTTATGCACAGTTAGTAAGGATTTTGGACTAAAGATGAATATGGCTAAAACAAAAGTAATGATGAACAAGTATGCCACAGAAAGGGAAATAATGATTGAGGGAGCAGTAATTGAAAATGTGGAGTCATACTTATCTGGGACAAGTTATTAGCTGTAATAATGATAAATGGCTGGAAGTCAAGAGAAGAATAAATTTTGGATGGATAGCATTCAGAAAATATAGTCACATACTGAAGAACAATATCCCAGTTTGTCTGAAACGTAAAATAATGAACCAATGTATACTCCCCACCATGACTTATGGAAGTGAAACTTGGGCACTCACCAAAAGAATGGAAGAGAAGCTGAGAACTACACAGCGAAGAATGGAACGAATTATATTGGGAATCAGACTGTTAGATAAGAAGAGAAACACATGGATTAGGTAGCAAACTCAAGTAAAGGACATTCTTATCAAAACTAAAGAACTAAAATGGTCTTGGGCAGGACACATAGCTCGAAGACATGATGACAGATGGACTAAGAAAATAACAGAATGGTACCCAGGAGGAGCTAGAAGAAAACCTGGAAGACAAAGGTGGAGATGGATAGATGAAATTCATGAGTTTGTGGATAGTAAATGGATGACCAGTGCTCAAAACAGAAGGAACTGGAAAGTTGCTGGACAGGCCTTCATCCTTCAGTGGATTGAAAATGGCTGATGATGATGATATTAAATTCTAATTCAGAAATTAGAATTTCTGAATTAGAATTTAATTCAGAAAGCTATTTTTAGATTACTGTTATGAACTGTTTAATACGCAAATTCCTTTTAGTTTTAATGTCATTTTTGTTATTTTCTCTTCCTTTTCCATAATAGGTTACAGCATGTTGTTGTCTCTTCTTAGCCGGTAAAGTTGAAGAAACACCAAAAAAATGTAAAGATATTATAAAGACAGCCCGTGGTCTCCTCACAGATAAACAGTTTGAACAGTTTGGGGATGATCCTAAGGTTTGTTCATTTTGCATTTCTTATGAGTCATCACTGGAAATTATTGATATTTGTATAGATCCATCATTTAATTTTAATTATACAACCCACATCAAGGCATTACTTTTTGTTCTTTTTTTATTTTTAAACCTAACTTATGCAGATACAAGAAGCGTCCAAGCAGGAGTGAACTCCAACATCTCAGCTAGACTTGTTGGAAAACGTACGAGGATCCTTAACCCAGTGTCTTCATTTTCTCATGGTGTAACTTGTTAATAAGAAGCATGTAATGTTATTGAATGAACATGGATGGGCTGCCACTGTGGGATATCATTGGTATTTGTGGTTGACTCTGTGCTCTTTTTCAACATTTTTATCTGTTTAAGAAACAGATGAAAATGTCCAAAAAGGGCATGGATGGTATTTGTGGTATGAAGAATATGGAAGGATTGTGGAATATCAAGTCTGTGCACCCTTCTAGGAAGCACAGTGGTCATAATCAGTCTTTCCATACCATGAGGAAATCAGCTTTGTTCTCCATCAGTGATGCACCTTTGTGGTAGCCTAGTTGATATAATCATGCTCCCCCACAGTGGGTGGAAAAGGCTTGGGTTCAAATTCTGTCAATGATGCAAGGAGTTATGGGTTTTTTCACAATGTGGCCGAGTTAGTTGGTTTCAGGCGAGGGTTGCATGGTTTTTTACACACACACACACACACACACAAAACGTGTGCAAAACTTAAGGACCAACACAGTTTATAAAGGTTACAACCACAAAATCTTTACTTAACGTACTCTTTACTGATGAGAGTAGATTCAGTCTCAGCAGCAGCGATTCTGGATGTCAGCTAATCTGGCGACAGGTTGGCATACAGAACCCCCCCCCCACAAACATCACTGAAAGAGATTGATATGACGGACGAGGTGTTCTTGTCTGGGGTGTCGTTATCTTGGATGGACGTACACAACTCAAGATACTGGAAGGCTGTACTGTAACCGGTGCATGCTACTGTACTGAGATGATCCTTTCCCATGTGTGTCTGTTCCGAGGTGCCATTGGCCCTGAGTTTGTTTATGGATGATAATGCCATGCCCCATCGCACTGCAGCTGTTGATATGCTTTTGGAAAGTGAGGATATTGTTCGTATGGATTGACCTGCCCGTTTTATTGATCTAAATCCTATCAAACACATATGGGATGCTCTGGGGAGATGCCTAGCGGCACGTCCACACCCACCAGAAAATCTTCACCAGCTGAAGATGGCGCTGACGAGGAATGGATGATGTTACTGCAAGAACTTATCAACAACATTGTTCTAAGTATGGACAGGCAGTGCAAAGCCTGCATCACCATTAGGGGTGGTCATATCTCCTACTGAGGACCACCTCTTCCCTTTGTTCCATCTTTGGCAGTGATGCATCTGTATCATGGCAGCCAGCGCTATGTTGCCATTTTTGAATAAAGTCCCTCTGTACCGTTTTGTTTCTGTTGTGTGAATGTTGTTTCTGTACGTTACGAGGTTCCTTTGGTATGCTTTTTCCATATCCAGGCCACTCCTATGAGAAACTACAGGTGAAAACCTGACTGGTCTTTAAATTTTGCACACCTGTGTGTGTGTGTGTGTGTGTGTGTGTGTGTGTGTGTGTGTGTGTGTGTGTGTGTGTGTGTGTGTGTGTGTGTGTGTGTAAGTTTGTATTAGTATATTGAATAAAGTAAGCATAAATGGATGTGAAAGTTAAAGTGCCAGTAACTAGAAGGGTGAGGATAGTTGAAAAAGTGTAGTAGATATGTGAAAGAATGTTAATATCCTAAAAGTTAAGATGAATTAAGAAAATTATGGGCTAAATTACTAAGTCAATAGAAGATTGGAGAACTGTAAAGAAAAATTAGTATGGCAAAATACCAAAAAAAAAAAAATTGGACATAAAAAAATAAAAACAGGTGGTATAGCTGTCATCAAATAATGGGGGGGGAAACATATTTAGGTAACTGTCAAATATAGGTAAGGCAAAAGTGACCGATCTGATGTCAGCTGCAAAAAATATTGATACATGATCGTGTATAGTAACGTGGTTCCTGATACATGATCAGGTGTAGTCCTCTGAGGTAATACCTGAACATATATCAGTATTTTTTGCAGCTGAAATCAGATTAGGCACTTTTTCCTTACCTATATTTGACCATTACCTAAATACATATCCCCCCATATCTGATGACAACTGTACCACTGTCTATTTTTTTTTTTTTTTTTTGTTTTATTGGTATTTTGCTATACTAATTTTTCTTTACAGTTCTTCAACCTTCTATTGGCTTAGTAATTTTCTTAATTCATCATAACTTTTAGGATATTAACATATTCACCTTTCACATATCCACTACACTTCTTTTTCAACTATCCTCACCCTTATAGTTATTGGCACTTTGTGTAACTTTCACATCCATTTATGCATACTTTATTCAATATATTAATACAAACTTATATATACTCTTGCATCCTTTATTGCTGCTTTGTGCTTTTAGGTGCATCTGTCATACCTGACTCATTAATCCTTTCATTTACTGAAATGATTTCATCAACTGAATACATTTTTATCTTATGTAACTTTTTAAACATTACCTTTAAAAGGGTTTACACACACACATGTGTATATATATGGTGGCACATGGTTTGTCACTGATGCACCTAATAACCTATAATGATAAGAAGTCAGTGATGTGATGAACTAGTATTTTCTACATAATTTGGACAAGTTAGTTGGTCTTGGCAAGGGCAGCATGGATTTTGTCCTCCATAAAGTGGCCATCACTAGCAGGCTAAAAGTCTAATATTGCAGGGTGTAGTAGATCTCATACAAAATTCAGGTGCTTCCTGAATGACATTCTACTTTCCAATGGACTCAGTCCATGCCAACAAAACATTCCCTTTACCATGACATTGCCTCCAGATGCTTGGGGTGCCTTAACAAAGCAAGCAGGGTCCATTGCTTTGTGAGGTTCTCACTACATTCTCTGTCTACCATCAATGAAAACTACCATCAATGAAAAACAGTGTATTGTGATTCTACTGACCTCGTGACTTTCTTCCATTGTTCCGCTGTCCAATCGCAGCATCCTTGGCACCACTGTGTGAGCGGAATTTTTCTGTTTTTCTCTGAACCAAGTGGCTTCCATATAGGCAGGTGACTGCTGATAACCAATTTCTTCAATTGCCTTATTTAAACTTGTACCCTGCACATGGTAAAGGTTGAAATAGGACAGTTCTGGCCTTGGTTGAATTCAGATGTTACATGCTGCACACTGGATACCCTATTTTTCTGTACAATCCCTGCTCCTTGGAACACGATGGCTTCACTCTCAAAGTATTGTTTTTCTGTCACATTTATGTCTTAGAGATGTGGAAGAACCACTTGCTTTCCAGTCATTAAAAATCTTTGAGATGGATACTTTTGAGAAGACAGTTATGTCTTGTTTCCTGAATCTTGGCTCCTGCTTCATGTGCACCCACAATAAGAGACTTTTTCAAAGTCTGATTGATTGCATGTTTCCCCCATTCTGGCAGATAACTGCAGTCAAACAGCCTGTGCAGTCTCAAAGCAACACATGTCATCACACCATGTCACAGTTTTCTTTGAATCTATTTGCATTTCTTTTATCTGTGACTCTCTTAATACAAAAGTTTATTTTTTTGGCCAGTTTGTCTATTTACTGAATGTGTGCATGCTTAGCATGCATTTATGAAAATATAATTCAGCATATTAAATTGAGTAGTATTAATGAGTGCCCATTTGGATAGTGAAGGTAAATGGCACTTATTAATACTACTCAGTTTACTGCTTTATCTACCCAAACACCTTAAAACTATAATAAAATAGTGAATATGGTAGCACTATTTCATTTAGGTTTTAAGATGTTTGGGTAGATAAACCTTTATGTATAAAGTTTTTTTTTCCTAATACACAGTTTTGTTTTTTAGGAAGAAGTTATGACTTTGGAAAGGATATTACTTCAGACAATTAAATTTGATCTTCAAGTTGATCATCCATATGGCTACTTATTAAAATATGCAAAATGCCTAAGAGGTGAGTGATGAGTGGAGCCTCTTTAATTGCAATGTTTTTAGTTAATATATATTTTTCAGATGCATTTTAATTTTGAATTATATCTTGCTAATTTGCAGAAATATATTATTAGTATAAAGGTTTGTGAGAATATACTGGATATTCCAGGTTCCACTAAATATTTTGATTGCACTCTTGCAGTTATTGCTCTTTATTGAAATTTTAATTAGGCTAATTGTGGCACAAGTAATAGCAGCAAAAGACAGGACACTTAAGTTTTGTAGTAGATCACGACTGTGATCTGATATGCAATGAACTTCCTGCAAATAGATTGTATAGTTTTAGGAATAAGTTTTTTTCTTTATATAGAAATTTGTGTTATGAATATATTAAAAATCAGTAAATTTACAAGGTTTGATCATCGTAGTTTTTTGCTGCAAGTGATAATGGGCCAGTAAATCAGAATGTCTTGTAATGGGGGATTTTAACTTTCCAGATATTGACTGGAACTGTGGGTTGGTCACTCGCACACTAGCAAGACTTGTGGATTTATTGGAGAATTATTTTCTACAGCAACATGTTCGAGGGAAAACCAGAGGGAGTAATACTCTTGATCTGATTATCAGCAGTGATTATTCATGCATTAAGAATTTGCAGATAAAAGAACCACTAGGTGACAGTGATAACAGTGTACTGATGTGGGATTTACTTAAAGATGTAACTACCATCAAGGGTAAAGGGAAGAGTTTTTGCTTTTGTAAAGGTGACTACAGTGGTCTCAGTCAGTTTTTTTTAAATTCAGTACATTTTAAATTTTAACATCAAGCCTTCAAGGAATAAGTCTTGGAAGCTACTAGGGTTTTCATACCAACTAAGAAATACTGTTCAAGATTTAGACCTAAATGGATGTCAGATGAATTAATGAGGCTTGTTGCAGAGAAGAAAAATGCATGGGAAGAAGTTTGCATATAAATTATCAGGCGACGCAGAAGCCTATGGTAGATATAAGCTAGTCTGTAATCAATTCACAAAGGAGGTTAGGCAAGCAATGGCTGATTACGAGACATCCTTGGAAAAGGATGTAAAGTAAAACAACAAAGACTTCTTTACTTATGTAAACTGTAGAAGGAAGGGGATGAATCAAATTGGTCCACTTGATATTGTTGGTTCGGCTGTTGATGATCCTGCTCAGATAGCTGACAAACTGAATGAGTATTTTGCATCTACATTTGCACATGAGGAATTCTATAAGGAACGGGAGGACAAAAGTTTACTAAGCTCTAACAGTGAGCTAAATGATTTTGTAATAACTGAGAGTAAAGTGGAGGAGAAATTGTTGAAGTTAAACATAAAAAAAGGCACCTGGGGTGGATGGAATGTATCTAGTTATATTGAAGGAGGCAGTGAGGGAAGTAATCAAACCCTTAGCCATAATTATGAGAGCATCCTTAGATTCAGGGTAAGTCCCCATGGACTGGATATGTGCAATGTATCCCCAATTCACAAAGGGGTCTCAAAGGGTGATGCAAATAATTATAGACCTGTTAGTTTAACTTTTCCGGGGAAAATAATGGATGCACTGGTTAAAGAAGTGTTGCAGGATCTTCTAGACAAGACTGCAGTAATAGTTCAGACACAGCATGCATTTGTTAAGGGGAGTTCTTCTCTGACAAATTTGATTGGATACTACAATGTGGTCAGAAAGGAACTGGATGCAAAATATAATTTTTGATATTATATAAAGGCAGTTCTCGCTTTACGAGTTCTCGGGTTTACGAGTTTTTTCCCCAAGTATCAAGTATCAACAAAATCGAAAATATGAACATTAATTGCAAAAAATGAATGTTAAACATTCATGGTTTGCATTTCAAACCATGTGCATAGCTATACAATACCGTATTCTGCTTTATGATATTAATCCGTTCCAGAGACACCATCATATCGTTCACATCGTAATGTGAACCCAATAACACAGTTTTTTTTGGTAATTCGTTCCACACCTCAGAAGTTGAAATTTTCGCTATATAATTCTCTAAAAGGTCGTTTTTATATTGCGAATTGTATTAGTTACCAATTCAAATCATTAAAATGCACTACACTTTCATCGTTATCATATGTTCCATTATAAGAATCGATTTTGAAACGCCTTTGTGATATTTTTCTAAAGCACATTTCTGGAGGTCACGACCATAAAACAATAAAAGCAATTTGCACTTCCGGTTTATTGGGTTTTTCTGTTACTGCAAGCAATTATAAACGGGTAGTAAACTCTTATCTTCTAGCATTTGCGAAAATACTGATAGCTGGAATTGTGTGTGTGTTTTTTTTTTTTTTTAACGTTATTATGGTGAAACGTGTTTCCCTTTTACTGAAATCTTCAATCGTATAAAAAACATAAATAAATTTTCAGAATTTTCTCTTTATTCCTTTTTTTAAGCTTCGTAAACTTGTTGCTCCACGCGAATCATGTTAGTTGCAATTTGTGTGTGCCGTTAAAAAATGCTTATGCATGCGATTGTGAAATATATAATTAAAAGAGGTTATCTTGGAAATATTTCTGAAGAAGACAACCCTTGTGCAACAAACCAACGAGTGCCGAGCCAATGAGTGATCAACGAGTGTGCATTTAGTCGATAATGATGAAGAAGAAACATTCTTTAACATTTATAAGTCGTAAATAATTTCTTTATTATTATAATTTGCTTTGATTTTACAGGCTACATTTTCATTTCTATTAATAAATCAACCATGGTTTAAATATAAACTGATTAGCTAACTAATTTCATTGTTGAGAATGTAATCCCTGTTTTTAATCTTATGTCTATGTGTAATAAATTCCAACTTTACGAGCATGCACTAGGAATGAATTAACTCGTAAAGTCGAGAAGTACCTGTACTTGGATTTTAGGAAAGCTTTTGATACCGCTACACATGGAAGACTGCTGTACAAATTGGAATGGTATGGCATTAAGGGCAAGTTGCTACAATGGATAAAGGGATGGTTGAGTGGGAAATGACAGAGTGGTAATCAATGAACACTGTTCTTCTTGGACTAACATTATTAGTGGAGTCCCCTTTGCTCCTTTTTTCTATTAATTCTTAACTTTCATAATTCTAGATGAAATTATTTCTTTAGCAACTGTTTTGCTTTCTTCCAATTTTATACTGACTGAGATGATAAGACATGCAAATGATCTACCACAATTGATCATTCATCTACTATAATATAAGAATGTCTATCAGTCATCCAGCATTCTCTTCCCCCCTAGTAACCTAAGTATATTTTAAATCTTAGTTTTTCTGTAGTAACTTAATCATAATTCATTGATCCTTTCTCCAACCCATTTTTTTTTACAAATTATTTGTTTTCCCGTGGTTTGTCTTGGTATATAAGTTAAATTTATTTATCGTGTATAAAATATATTAGGAACAACAATATTTGTATTCAAACAGAGTTGGGTGGGTGAGTGAGTGAATTTGTTGGTTGTATATAGCAATATCAGTAACTAGTTTAGCTAATTGCATCTTTCCTTTAATCTTTCTGTTCGAGTACAAACATAGTATTTCAAAATATTAATTCTTGTTTTTAGGAGAAAAAACAAAGCTCCAAAAAATGGTACAGATGGCATGGACATTTATTAATGACAGGTAAGAATTTTAATGCAAAATGTACTTGTTTTGTCTCTCTAACAATCTCTGGATGTTGAACTCTAACAAAGATCTCTTGAAAAAAATTATATATAGCAAGCATAGGTACTATGTTTACACAGGCAGAGTTATGTTAGTTTCAATTCCCCAATTCCCACCCCCCTTGAAAGAATGCAAGAGAAACTTTTAGATGTTTTTGCACACTCTCAACAGAAAGAGTAAAGATAAGTATTGCTGTGATTGGTGACAGTTCTTTTTTTTTTAATCAGCTTTAGCATTTGTAAAAGAGTGCTCTTTACAGTTCGTTGTCAAGATGGTAGTTTCCATCCTACCAAATATGGAGGATGCAGAAAGGTCAGGGAATGACCACCGAATATGGCCTTAGCTGCTAATGCTCCTAAAAACCAAATAACAAACAAACAAACAGTTTACATCCTTTGGAAAATTGCTAGTCAGCTTGTCAGATTATTTGGGTGTTTAGCATGTTTGCCAATTTTTTTTTTTTTAATTAATTTCTGTTATTCCTACATACAAATGCAGGAATGACAGGAATTCATCAGCCAATGCATTTTTTAGATCTGTTGGATATGCAGAAACAAATTTTAGATTTCAAAATATAAGAGCAATGAAGCTCAATCCTTCCTACTTAAGTTACTATTTGAAAAATATAAAGAACTGCTCATACCTTATGATAGGAAATTCCAACTGCCTGATGTTCACATCAAATTAATCCGATTAATACATTATATTATATAAAAAAGGTCTAAGTATATTAACGCGATTTTGCTATTAAAAAGTATAGTTAATATATATGGGTTTGTTAAAAACTAATCTTGTATTCAATTTCCATCATTTACTTACTGCCAGAAGGAAGAGCAAAGTGCAGCTGATTTACGTCAATTCACCTAAAACTAAACCAACCAGCAATAACATACCAGAAACAGAAGACAGTTGTCAAAATATCTTAAAATATTTTGGACTAAACTTCTTAATAATGGACTAAGTTATTTTGGTATTATCCGTGCTCACAGGAAGAAAAGAGACTAACTTAACAATATCCAATATCCACTCTCTTATAAATCAAGATTCAATTAAAATTAGTGCTCCATGGCAAGATAATTTTGTCAACCAATGTAAACAGTGCTATTTACACATGTGCGTTAAGGTCCATGAGTCCGAAATAGTGTATGGTCTATGTACATTTATAGAATTAGGGTTTAATTTCATTTTGAGTGTTTCGGCTATTGAGCTTTGTATATTTGTGTTGTATATTAATTATTCTTTCCTCATTAAAAAGAAAAAACATGGTTCTCATGGATGGCATGAAAGGAAAGTTCAGATGCACTTGTCCTTTTTGCCCTCACCGATGCCTGGTGTTGATGAATATGCATCGATAGATAATTTTGGGTAGAACCAGTGTAAAAAGAGTTGCATTCCTCTCATGCAATGTTATAGACTGGTTGGTATGTTCCATACTAACGGTTGTAGTTGTCTTCCTCATCTTCATTACTGTGTTGAGTTTACTTATGGGCTGTGCAACAATTTTAAATTCCGTGTTTTTAAAAATATTAATAATTTTTTTTTTTTATGAAATCCCCAAACATGAAAGGTATTAAAACCTATAGTACTTAGTACTGTGCATGGGTTGAAGGAGAAGTATGGGGGAGGGGGATGCCGGAAACTTTGCTCTAGATACTGAACATGGGTCTTTGCTCTGGGGACGAAACACCACTTCAAGCCTGCAATAAGCAGAGTTGTGGTATTGCACCGGTTGATGAGTCATCTTTATACCACTGTTGTACATAGGGAACTTTAATAAAGTATTTTTGTGTAGTGTTCTTACTAACTGAAACCGATTCTAATTTTTGTTTCACCTGACGTTGAATATGCTCAATTATACCTAATGTATATCCCCTGTTCAAAATTCTTGTAGAGAGTTCCCTAAGTTCATCATTAAGAGATTCCTGTGTCGAACTATATCTGTATGCATTGTAAAACTGATTGAAAATGATATTTATTTTATAAGTAAAAGGGTGATAACTCGAATAATGTAACAATTTTCCTGTGTTTGTTGGTTTGTGGTATATTTTAAAATGTATGTTATCATTGACTCTTGTTAAAGTAAAGTTAAGAAAATTTATAGATTTCTTTCCCGGTTTCTCCTCTAAAGCGAATTTTAGTCTTGTTTGAATTTTGTTTAAAGACCTCATGAGATTAATTACAATATCTTTATGAGAAATAACCAGGATATCGTCTGAGTACCTACCATAAAATGTTAAACTGGTAATATACGGATTTAAATATACCAGTTCAATATTGTTAAGGTAAATTTCCGTGAAAAGGCCATTCAAGCTAAGTCCTATCGAAAGTCCAAAAATTTGTCTGTAGATGTTCGATTGAAAATGAATGTAATTGGCTTGAATGAGGAATCTGATTAAATGAAATATGTTTTTTGGTAACTTGGTTTTATTCAACATTATGGAATCACTATTAATCAAATCCCATAATGTATCGAGCAAATAATTAACATCTACATTAGTATATAATGAGACAACATCTAGGGAAAACAAGTTATCATCATTATCTAATTTTTTGTCTTTTAATTTATTAAAAAGTGAATCTGAATTTTTTTATCCTGAATTTTAATATAAGACAAAGGTTCTTTATATTTTTCAAGCAGAAACAAATTGATTGGCTTTCAACAAATTTCCTTTGTGGACACTGATCTAGTTTATCTACAAGAAAAGTGAACTGGATATTCAATTTGGTATGTGCGTCTTGCTATTTTTCTATCTCCACAATAAAGTTGATTCATCTAAAAGATATTTCTTGGCTAAATTCCTAAGAGTGTGACGGAGTTTATTTATGCATGGGTAATGCACACACATCATTTATACTACCAAGGTAGTTTTAATGCATCATTTTAATTATATTTCATGTTGTGAATACCTTCACAACATGAAATATAATTAAAACGATGCACTACCTCAAATAACTAATACTTCACTTATGGAGAAGACTAATATTACTTATTCTCGGCGGATACCACCACCCAGTTGGCACCATTTCAAAGCTAATTGGCTTCTCATCGGCGGGTAGAAAATGAGAAGGAATGAACAATACACTAGAGGGAATTAAAGAAATATATACAATGCGGCATGACAGGCTTGAGAGTGGTAAATATTACAAAATGACAGTAAATAATGTTCTTGAAGAATAGTAAGAGGTGGTTCAGAAGGAAAGGTCACTATTACTATTTAAGGTGGATGAGGAGGCAGTCTCTTCAATAATCCATTTCAATATGCCTTGTTGTTCAGAAATTTCTGAAAATCTAATTTTTTGATAAATAATAGATTCTGGAATGGGAGGAATCTGTCATAAAGGTGTTTTTTTTTTTTTTTTTTTGCTGTGAATGACAGCATGTAACTAAGATTATATCACCATCTCTATCAAGTCTGGGCGATCTACACAGATGCCGGGTTTAGTGGTATCTCTGAATGTTTTTATTGTAACTCGTCTGTGTTAATGAATCAAGTGCAGGAGCAGTTAGGTTAATTAATGGGTCATTAATTAACCTAACTGCCCTACTTTGAATGGAATCAGAAGCCTGAGAGAGATTTGGAGATGTGGGAACAGTATTCCATGGTAGGGCAGATCCGCAATTTCTACAGAGTGAGCAGCTGTTCGGAAGAAAAATAACAGAGCAAAAGGAAAAAACACAGGTTTTTTATATGCAGAGGAAGCAATATTTGTGATGTGCTTATGCCACCAAGAAATTAAAAGTCAGGCTATTCCCCAATGTGATCTTATCTAGAAATCTGAGTGTCATCAAAGATCAGCATAGGAGCAGAAGAAACCTTTTTGCAAGGATATAAGACAGGACTGAGTTTTAGAAGGATTGAAATCAATCACCAAGTTATCATTGCCCCACTGGAGAATTCCTGGAGATCAGCATTTAAGGAATTGGTAGTGGATATTGTTGAAGCTGTTTGTGCAGGGCAAGGTTTCTCAACTGAAAGTGGAATGCAATGTGCTATCATCAGAAAAACTATGGATAGGATTTCTGTTCAGTGGAAGAATTTCATTGAACAGAGGGTCATTAATATACATGAAGAAAAGAGTGGGAGAAGGAAATGAACCTTGGGGAATACCTGCATTAGTAGAGAAGTTAAAAGACAGTTGTCTACCATCAACTGTAGTGAGCGTTCAAAGAGAAAACTGGGTACCCAATTACAAATCACAGTTGGCAAACCATAAGAAAGATGGAAACTTATTTAGATCTTTATGCACACATGGTCAAAAGCCTTTGAAATAACAAGAGCAACTGCTTGAGTTTCACCAGACTTTTCCATTGAATTTGTCCATAGAAGGGTAACCTAAGCCAGTATATCACAAGTAGATCGACACCGACAGAATCCATATTGGCGATTATTGATCAAATGGAAGGTTTCTAGGTAGTTTAGTAGTTGGCAATTTCTCCATTACTTTAAAAAACTAGAAGTAAGTGCCATCGGGTGATAATTGGATGAAAGGGATTTGTCACCCTTTTTAGGAACTGGCTGGATATGAATAAATTTCCAGGCATAAAGGAAAACACTGGTGTAATAAGGAAGTATGAAAAGGTGACATAGAAAAGGAGTAAGCTTGGGAGCACAGGTTTGTGTCCCCAAGGTATTTCTTCACTTGGGAGAACAAGTGAAGAAATACCAGCAGGACGTGCTGTTTTCTTGGCATTAAAGCTGTGTTCAAAATTCTTCTGACATCCTTTTGACAGAAGACTACAGGAGGCATTGCATAGATTGTACTGAGAATGGTAGGATGTGGTTTACCAAGATCATCAATACATGAGTTAGAAGAAAAGTAGAATGCTAGCAGGTCAGCTTTATCTTTAGCTGAGGTAGTAATAGAAACATCTGGTTTTGACAGTGGTGGGCAAAAGTTGCGGCCAATAATTTTGGCAAGAGACCAGAATGCTCGGCTAACATTTGGATAAGAAACTAGTTTTCTACTTAGCCTATTCAAAATCTAGTTTTACAATTGTTGAGTTTTCGTGCAGGCAGAAAATGGATCTGCAGATTTTGATGCAAGCCAGTTGCGATATACATCCTTATCTAGGTGCCTCCGTAGCCAGGTGGAAAGGAGCAGCAGTGCGTAGCACACGCTTCTTGATTAGACGGGGGTTTGAGCCTGTCACCACCAAATACGGAGGATGTGGAAAGGTCAGGGAATGACCACCGCATATCCCAGAGCAATATGGCCTTAGTTGCTAATGCTCCTAAAAACCAAACAACAAACATCCTTATCTTGAATAGCCTCAGCACATTCATTGGAAAACCAATGTTTAGATAAAAGACAAGATTTTAATGTGTGAGTATGGAATAAAAGGATTTCATTCCTGCAAGAATAACTTCACTGACGTTCATTTAGGTTTAAGACTTGAACAGTATCTCTTACGCGGTGTAAAAATCTTAGTAGCTTCTACAATTACATCCCTGAATGTCCCCATTCAAAATCCAGTTTTGGTGGTCCCTCTGCATACAATTTAAAAATTCTGAGGCCACTGTGGTCATCTTGTGAAAGCAAAAGCTCTTCCCTTTGCCCTTGACAAGTAGTTATATCTTTAAGTAAATTCCACATCCATACACTGATCACTGCCACCTAATTGGTCTTTTATCTGCAGATTCTTAATACATGAGGGTTGCTGCTGATAATCAGATCAAGAGTTTTGCTCTCTTGTTGCCTCTCTAACATGCTGGTGTAGAAAACAACCATCCATTAAATCCACATAAGTCCTGCTACTGTGTAACTAATCCACAGGGCCCAGTCAATATCTGGAAAGTTAGTCTTCCATTATAAGACATTCTCATTTACTGGCCCACTCTTGTTTGCATCTGAGTATATGGCTGACCTGTAGTTTGACAAACTACTTTCCTTCATGTTGAATTGGGATGAATTGGAGAAATATTTCAACCACATTTTCCACCAATAGTGACATAGTGGAATATCACTATTAGCTGATCAACATGGCTGATGTCAGGAATAGAATCAGTAGTACTTAGCTGTATTTATTTTGCATACAGTGGTATTCATGAATGGCAGAGAAGAAAAATGCATGGAATGCACATATATTATTAGATGATACAGATGCCATGGTAAATAAATCTTAGATGCCAAGTAAGCAATAAATTCATTGCAAATGGCTGACAAGACATGATATACATTTTCCATTCCCAGATTACCATGCATCTGAATGTATTTGCAAGAAATTAGTCAAATTCTGCTAAGAACTCAATACATTCCATGCATTTTAGTGTTTAGACAATTGTGCACCTCATCATCAAATGCCATCAGTAGTAAAATCAACAGTAAAGTTCCCTTCTAGGGAACTTTACTGTGATTTTACTACTTTACTGCTATTTTATATGCCTGTATCAATTTTGGCAAATTTATGGTGCTCTTGTCACGTACATTGCTTTAATGATCCTTTGACTGTTAGCATTAGTAGAGGTATATGACAGAAGAAAGCAAACTTATATAGCATCAGCCAAAAAAAAAAAAAAATTCCACATTGTATAAAATGATGCAATTTGCACTAACCCATATGTCAGTAAATTCTTTTAAGTTGTTGACCATCCACTACAACTGATGGAAGTTTTCTTCTAACAATCAACCACCTGCTGGCTAAAGGCAAATTTTCACATATCTATTCTACAACTGTCTTCCCTCAATTTAAATTTATGTCCATTCAGGCAAGTAATCTGAGCAAGAGGAAGAATCCCATCAGCATTGAGCTGCTCAAACCATTCAAGGCCTTATACAGCTCAATCAGATCACCTCGCAGGTGCCTAGTTGGCAAATGCTGCAATTTGCAGAACTTTAGCCTTTCTTGGTAACAGCAACCCTTTATTCCCTTTACCAATCTCGTTGCCCTTCTCTGTACTCATTCCAGCCACACATCCTAAAATGAGGCCTCCAGACCTGTATGCAGTACTCAAAGTGTGGCCTGACCATTGTTTTATACAAGGAGATAATTGCCTCCTTATCCCTGCTAGCAAAATTCATTCCTGTATATCATTGACAAGACACCATAAGCTACTCTTGCAGCCTGTCTGCATTGCTCAGAAAACCTCATATCTGATTGCACAATTACCCCCAGATATTTTTCATTCTCTACTACCCTGAGTGTATCACTGCACATTTGGTACGTTTCTCTTAGGTTACTTCTACCCATATGCAGTAATTTGGTGCCTCCGTAGCCAGGTGGGCAGGAGCAGCAGTGCGTAGCACACGCTTCTTGATTAGACTGAGGTTCGAGCCTGTGACCGCCAAATACGGAGGATGCGGAAAGGTCAGGGAATGACCACCGCATATCCCCGGAGCAATATGGCCTTAGTTGCTAATGCTCCTAAAAACCAAACAAACAATGCAGTACTTTGTATTTGTCACTGTTAAACTTCAGTTGTCACTTCTCAACCCATCTGCCTAACTTTTCTAGATCCTGTTGAAGTAGCATACTGTCATTAACAACCCTGCCTACCTTTGTATCATCTACAAACTTGGACATTAAGCCTGATATACCTTCATCGACATCATTGATAAATACACAAAACAATGGGCCCAGCACCGAAACCTGGGGACTCCACTAATAGCATTAGTCCATGAAGAGTAGTGTCCATTTATTACCACTCAACCATTCCTTTATCCATTGCAGCAACTTGCCCTTTATGGCATACCATTCCAATTTGTACAGCAGTCTTCCCTATGCAACAGTCAAAAGTTTTCCTGAAATATCAAGTATATGATATCAAAATTATTTTTTGCATTCAGTTCCTTTGTGATCACATCGTAGTATCCAGTCAAACAAACCCATGCTGTGTCTGAACTATTACTGCAGTCTTGTTTAGATGATCCTGCAACATTTCTTTAACCAGTGACTCCATTATTTTCCCAGGAACAGAAATTAAACTAACAGGTTTGTAATTATTTGTGTCACCCTTTGTATATTGGTAATACATTTGCACATCTCCACTCTATATGGACCTCCCCTGAATCTAAGGATGCTCTCATAATAATTTTGCTAAGGATTTGCTTACTTCTTTTGCTGCCTCCTTTAATATAACTGGATAGATTCCATCTACCCCAGGTGCTTTTCTTTTGTTCAACTTCACCTCCACTTTGCTTTCAGTTATTACAAAATCATTTAGCTCCCTGCTAGGGTTTGATAAGCTTCTGGCTTCCACTTCCCTACAGAATTCCTCATATGCGAATGTAGCTGCAAAATACTCATGTTCGTGAGGTTTGCACCCACAAGTGTATTATTGCTTTGCATACAAACACAGCAATATACTTAATTGCATACCTCTTTTTACCACGTAAAAGTTACAACCATCTGTATTCTGAGAAGGGGTCGATATTAGCAAAACGATCTGAAATCTTTAGTGACCTCTTTCCACATTTCAGATCATTGGCAGGCTTAGGCCTACTAATAAAGCTAGCATCTGACAGTGATATAAATTGTCATCACCACTTTAAATATTTTTAATTTTTAAGAACAAAAGATAAGGATGATCATTATAGTCATCAAACCATCTGTTATTGTCTTTTACATACTATTTTGCTATCTGAAAAAAAAAAAAAAAAAAATTCAAGGTAATTTTGATCACCCATCTATCCATAGATGTCAGTACAGCCACCCACTGGCTGCAAAACAGAAGTGCCTAGGGGCTATAAGAACTTTAATCTTCCCTGTGTTGGTGGAATAATTTCTTACACATTGGCTAACATTCTTTACAAATAATCTGATTCAAGGTGTGTAATTTTTAATATTGCCAAGTATAACGAGTAAGTTCTTAATCTCAGATTATGGTTCAGAGGCCTAGAACTTGGATTGTGTAAGCATTTAGTAAATTAGATTCATATTAGATTCATTTTGAGAGTACTGAAAATATAATAATAGATCCATACCTTTTTTACACTTGAGGTTTTTATAACGAGATATTTATTGTCAATTTCATTTCTGATTTACAGGAAT
Source organism: Mastigoproctus giganteus (assembly GCF_048544385.1). Lineage (NCBI taxonomy): Eukaryota > Metazoa > Arthropoda > Arachnida > Uropygi > Thelyphonidae > Mastigoproctus > Mastigoproctus giganteus. Next base: position 219,590,632 of record NC_143580.1, read on the forward strand.
AATTTTTTCATGGAAATTACCCATCTGTATGCAGACTGTTCATAAAAGGTATTTATTGCCTATGAAAGAAACTATAATACTTGGAACAAACCCGTGATCTGTAATAAATGCTTAGTTTCTTTCTTTGAATGTTGCCTTCTGTCAGAAATTTTTGAGTACTTAAGTTTTATGTTCATGCATAATAAATTTCCTACATAATTATTTTTCTTTCGCAGGTTTTTAACTCAAACACTAAAGATTTTTGATTTGTGTTTGTGAATTTTGTTTTAGTTTCACACCTGAATTCTATCCTCAAATTTTAGACCTTTTATGAACATCTTGTACTTACTTCAGAAGGTACTACATTTTACTTCAAATGAGCAGTATCTCATTCAAAAAAGAAAAAAATCATTATTTCAGATTATTTTCTTTTTTAATATGTGGAATAGAAACAGTAATGTGACTTTTCTTTTTTAGTCTGTGTACCACTCTTTGTCTACAATGGGAACCAGAGATAATAGCCATAGCACTCATGTATTTGGCTGGTAAATTATCAAAATTTGAAGTAACTGACTGGAATGGAAGAATATCAACACAGTCACATTGGTGGGACATGTTTGTTGATGGCATGTCACTTGAACTCCTTGAAGGTTAGTTTACTTTCAATATATAAACACTGTTAAATTCAAAAATTTTTAATAACTACTTTATTTACCATTTGTTTTAAATACAGCCAGGCCTTGCATAATGAGAGTTTTTGATTAATGCGATTTTCAGTTAACGCTACTTGAAAAGTTATACCACTTTTCACTTTACACGATGCAAATTTCCAGTTAATGTGATTTTTTTTTTTATGCAGTAGTTGAAAAAGATTTGCACGCATTAAGCTTGCCGCGAGTCGTACGGTCCATAAACAAACATTTGCCTGCTGCCCGCCTCGGTGTGTTCCATCAACCATCAGAAGAAGACGTGTTACTTGTTTGTCTCCTGCTAATAAAGTCAATGCACACTTGCATAAAAATTCAAATTTTTAAATGAGCCAAATGAAAATGTTACCTCGAAGGAGATAACAGTAAAAGAATTAGATGAAATCTTTCGTATCGCATAGAACCTCAAACAAAAGGTTTGAGGTTCTCTGCGATATTTATTTTGCCAGGGCCCAGAGAAGATTGTTGTCGGCTATCGGAAATTGATTGATGAAAAAAGAAAGTCAGCACTGTTCAAATATTTCTGCAACAGTCATTTCTTCATTGTGTATTTTATGTCCGAGGTTCCCAAACTTTCTCGGTTCACGGCGCCCTTAGTGTCTCAGTAATTTTTTCAAGGCGCACCCAGACCAAAAGAAATACCTAACAGTTCCATTTAGTAGTTAGTTCCAAACAACTTAATAAGAAATGTTGAAACTGTGAACTACCTCGCGCTAGTAGTTCGTGTGGTGTCCAACAGATGTCGAGTATAGCTGTTTCCCTTGGAAAATTTAAAATATTCTGCGGTGCACAGTTTGGGAACTGCTGTTTTATGCAATAAACATTTAATTCCATAATTATTTTCATTATCTTTTACATTGTATACAGTTAAAAAGTTATTTAAAAGGTATTTTTAAAATTCTTTATGGACATTCCAGAAGGTCAAGGACCAATTATAATTTTTCCTATTGATTATTATATTTGATTAACGCATTTCCGTTTTGCGCGATGCGCTTGTGGGACGAATTAATCGCATTAATTGAGGCCAGCCTGTATTCACATCTCTGGTATGAGACCATAAAACTAAATATAAATGTACACTTGCTATTTGTAGAATAATTATCTCTTACTGTGACAGTTTTTATTTTTAAAACCACTTGAATAAATATTAAATTTCTTTTGATTACTTATTTATGGAAGGTGTATTATAATAAAGGCTTGCATATCATGATTCTTATCGGATTTGAATTTTTCATCCTATTAATTTCAGACCTCTGTGATAAAGCGGTGATCAGATGTCCTGCTGTCACAGATAAGTTTCTGGAAATAGCTTTTCTGTTCCTTTGGGTAGATTTTGGGGTGTCTGAAAACTGTATACAAGTTGCCTGTTCTTTTACTGTGTGCTTTTGTTAGGAGGTGAAACTAATATTGCATTAATGAAATATTTCATTAACGTTGCATTGATGAAAAACAATCACTGCATACATTACCTAAGATAGGTGATACAAAGTATCTGCAGTGCATTATATTTCAGGCATGTTGGATGTTTTTCCCTTTAATTTAAACTTATTTTTATTTTTTGAGATTAATAGACGTGAAAAGTAAACTAACTTGTTAATTGCTGATTAAATAATTATATATAAGTGATTCTTTTTCACTTCATTGTACATATACCTCAGTTTTTAAAGATTTTTTTTTTTTTTTTTGTAATGCTTATTTCCTTCTGGAATTGAAATATAATGCTTATTTCATGGATCTTCTGTGATTTAATGAAATAAACAAATGGCAGCAAGTACCTCAGATTGTAATTTAATTACTTTCTTTTTATGTAATGCTTGACTTATTTCATGCTTCTGCTGTGAATAATATGATAAACACACACACACACATATATATATATATATATATATATATATATATATATATATATATATATATATATGACACAGTATCCAGTAAATAGAGGGGGAAAAATTGCAGACAGGCTTCCAAGACAACTCATTGGTTTTTGTCAGTGATATACAGGAATTTTGCCAGCAGGGATAAAGAGATTATTCTGTGTAAAGCAATAGTCAGGCTATATCTTGACTGCTGCATACAGGTCAGGAGACTACATTTTTGGAAAAATGTGGATCTGTTGGACAGGGTGCAGAGAAGAGCACAAAAGGGTACTCTTATCAGAAAAGGTTTCAGTTCTGCAAACTGCAGTGCCTGGAGACTGATCACCTGTGAGGAGATTGAGTTGTTTTAAGGCTTTGAATGTATTGATTAAGCTCAGCACTAATGGAATCCTTCCTCTTGCTTAGACTACACATGGGGAGGATATAAATTCAAATTGAGGAAGGATGGTTTCAGGGTAGATGCACAGAAATTTGCCTTCAGCCAATGGTCTGTTGTTGGAACAAATTCTCATCTGGTGTTGTTTGAAGTTGGGTAGTTTAAACAAATTCAAGGAAAAATTTAAGAAACTGTTAGAAAAGGGATGGGCAGGTGAAATAGGAAGTATTAGTTTTTTTTTTTTTTGAGGCTGCTTTCTTTCTTTCATCATTTGCCACTACTAATACTACTAAAAAAACCTTAAAGGACTTTCTTTCATGTGTGCAGTGCTTAAACTGAGAACTTCTTTTCTGTGCATCTGTCCAATTGCCCATTGATTCCTCCAGTGCACTGGAAGAAATGCAACATGTAGCACTCCTGCTACAACATACAGTAGATGGATAAACTAGGTGATAAGTATAAAAAAATAAAATAAATGCTGGATTTCTTTTTGTCTGATTTTAATGAAATATGGGATGGCTTGACAAATCCTAAAAGCTATTCCACTGGGAGTAGTACCTTGTAGATGGATGGATGGACACACATGGTTGGAGACAGTAAACATTTTATGCATATGTGGAACGACCTTGAAAACTGTAAAATATAATGGCTGCATACAGTTTTGAATCATCATTGGACTTACTTAGCAACTATCATTTAGATTGCATAGTCTTAAATGAAAAAAAATTTGAACCTGGCATAATGAATGAAATGGCTTTAATCATTACCTTATAAATAAATATCATTTTTAGCAGTAATACTTTCTCTAGGTTAAATTATAATGAAACTGGTTGGACCCATTTGTGTTAACGAATTAAAACAAGTACTGCAATGTGTTTAAAATAGTTACATGATTCCCTTTTCAGAATATTTAGTTATTAATATGATAGTATGAACTAGAGCTGTAATTCTCTGTTCTACATTGATATCAATATTTATAAAATAAGAGAAGTTTACCTCAATATAATACGTTGAACACTTCCGTAATTGCTGGAGAGTATCGCACGGAAGTGTTCTACATATTATATTGAGGTAAACGTCTTTTATTATTTTACAAATATTAGTTATTAATAAAATATTTATTCTTTAAATTATTATTGATATTTGAATATTAATATAGTTGTTTTGAAATTATTTAAATTCAAGTGTATTTTTTGCATTTTAAAGCCTTTGTTCAAAGTGTTACAACCATTTAATCCTATGATGTATTATACATTTGTTTTTCACAATTTAGCAATAGTATTTGCCTATTGCTAAATTGCAAGAAAGCCACAGGCTGCACTGGCAAAAAAAAAAAAAAAAAAAACACTAACCAAGCAGATAAGAAAACAAATTATATGCATCCCTCCTCACACAGTATCCAGTTCACCTTTGACTTGGCTTTACTTGGCTTTTTCTGTATTGTATGGAAAATAAAAACCGAGTAGGTTACAGAAAGACTTCATTGCCTGACAACTAATTATAAAGTGTTAATAAAATTTAGATCAAGGCTATCTCTGCAAAAAGAATACTGCTGTTTTCAATTTGTGCATTCTGCTATACATGTAATTGTGCACTTTGTGTACTGCCAGAAGTAAAAAATAAAATTAGACAAAATTTAGAAATGAAAAGTGATACTGCATTATTTTGTATCTTTATGAATTGATTTATGAAATGAAATTAACAAAGGTGGGCCAGCAGATCCTTTTAACTTCATATTGAATTTTTTAAATTTCTTATAAGGCTTCTTTATTTCTAGATATATGTCATCAAGTCCTTGATCTGTATTCTACTCCTATTCCTACTACTCCTCAAGATTCTCCTCCTGCAACACCTCCCACTAGGTCTGCTAGAAAATCACAGCCTGTAAGTCAATAAAGATCTACATTAGTAGATATATTGTTCATACTTTTAGGGACCATTGATGATATCATACTCATAGCAGGTTTTTTTGCTAATAACTATATGAAGTGTCGAAAGAATTGTTCACTAATTTATACTTTTTTAAGACGAGTTACAGTAGTAACAGTATATACACAGTATCTTTTTAATGTATTCTCCTTGCTTCTATATACAATTCTAAACAATAGACTTCTTTATATGCAATCTGAGTAAAGTGGGAGTTTTGCATATTTAAAAATTGTTGCACCTTATATTGGTGCCTACTAGTTTGCTTTTAAAAATAAGGAAACTGAAAGTCACTATAAGCAGAAATTTTGAGAGTAAAGGTTTTCCAGTGTATAAAATGTCTAATGAAAAGAAGCATATACAACTTGCAGATTTGTTGGAAACAATTTATAAGGAAGCAAAGGTAATACACTAAAATTGGTGTATATTTTATTCACCTTATTTCATTTCATTTATTTCATTTTTCATAAAATTAAGAGAGATTCCGCAATTTATAATCATGACAGTAATAGCCATTTTAGGATTTATTTCAGTTTGCGAAAAAGCAAGATCTGGTCACTGAATATAAATAACCATTGTAAATTATTACTGTAAAATATTTGCAGTATATCTTGTACAGCACTTTAAAGTTTTGTATCTGTAAATGAATAAAATCAAGTCTAAAATCTTGCATTTGTATGATTTCACTTGGTGACTTAGCAGTTTCATTAGGTCATCAGGGATGGTATTGCAAATTATTTGGTAGCACATGAATATCTAAAATCTGTAAAGTTTTCATGAAGCAGTCTTGCTGCTATCAGTCATCTATATATCTGAAAGTACTTCAGTAGAATTCAGTTGAGCTCTTTTTAAGAGATAAGGAACAGCAGCAAAACAGACTGGGATTAAATAAATAAATAAATAAATAAATATATATATATATACATTCCACACTATGCAATCAAAAAAATTGTTGCTAAAATGCAATATCTCATTTAGATCATGCTATTATTTTCAAATTGCTTTTTTAGCAAAAAAGGCTGTATATAAATTTGCTTTAATTTGATACTAAACAAAAAAAATACCACCCACATCATCTTCTCATCCTCTAATAATTTGCCGGATCCTTAAATTTATTAAAACTACTTCCACAACACCAGATTGAAGTTAGTTTGACCAGTCTCTCTCTGGCTGAATGCAAATTTTGAGGCATATATCCCATAACCATCCTTCTCAATTTAAATTTATATCCATTATTGCATTTTTCGGGAGCGAGAGTAAGGATGCTATTAGCATTTGGTTTAGTCTCAATCCATTTTAAGCTTAAAAACTTGAATCAAATTTCCTTACAGTTAATTAGTTTCCAGACATTGCAATTCGCAAAATGAAAGTCTTTCATGGTAAGAATACCCTTTTTTGTGTCCTTGACTAATCTTATTGCTCTTCTCTGCACCTGTTTCAACAGATCCACATCCTTTCTAAAATGAGGCTTCCTGGTCTGTATGCAGTACTCAAGATGTGGAGTAACCATTGTCATATGCAATGACAATAACTTCCTTGCCTCTACAGGCAGAATTCCTCTATATTATTGACAAAACTCCATAAGCTGTCCTAGCAGCCAGTGTGTACCACTTATATTTTTATAGGAGAGCAAATTAGCATTATCAGTGGCAAATGATGCAAGAAAGCAAGTGTCAGCCAAAAAAATCAAAAAAAAAAAAAAAAAAAAAAAAAATTAGCACAGTTCTAGGGGTTATAACAGAATACAATAGTTGTTTTATCTTTAAATGGAGGTTTTACTTCCATACATCACTTTGCTGTTCACTTAGACAAAATACTATATTCACAGTTTGGCATTCATTTGCCAATAAACCATTTACCATCTGATGAGAACGAAACAGCTGTCCTAACAGTGTCTTAGCTTTATTAAATATAAAGCATTTTAACCTGTTCAGAATGATATACAATTTAAAATAATATTAGCAACTTAAGCAGAACTGTGGATAATGGTATTTTTCTCTCAGTTGAATATAAATCCAAGTCTTATCACCAAATACTTTGCCTCTGTCTTCAGCATCAGCAGAATAGCTGCCATGGTTGAAAGTAAAATGCAGTAAAGTATACAAATTTTATTTGATTTAGTTTATAATTTTTTTTATAAAAAAAAAAGAAAATTCAATTTGACTGTCATACTTGGATTTGAGGACTTATCCCACAACACACAGCATAAATATTTGTCACTATGGCTCATGCAGAAGTATGTGTTAATATTCTCATATCACACACTGATTTTCATTACTCTTAACTTTTTTAAACACTAGGAAATCTAGTTTATTTTTGATTTGCAAATTTTTCACGTGTTCATAAAAAAATATCTTTAATGTGATACTATATACATATATTGGGTATGCTGTTTCTGAACTAAGAGTTAAATTTTTCTTACCAATTATGATCAGGAAATTTTTCCATGAAAAACTTTTATACATTTCATGATTACACAGAAAGAAATCTGGTTTTTCTAACATTTAGAATAAAGGATTTTTATTGCAATGTTAGGTTCTGTTGGATTTGGAACTCCTTGTTTGAGCTTTGACTTTATACACTGGTGAGCAAAACTTAAGGACCAACACTATTTCTAAAGGTTACAACCACAATCTTTACTTAAGATACTCTTTACTGATGTTCAGTCTCAGCAGCGATTCTGTCAGCTAATCTGGTGCGAGGTTGGCAAATGGTATCACCCCGCAAACATCACTGAAAGGGATTGATATGGCAGTTGAGGTGTTCTCATCTGGGGGAGGCGTTATCTTGGATGGATGTACACAACTCCAGATACTGGAAGGCGGTACTGTAACAGGTGCATGCTACTGTACTGAAGTAATCCTTCCCCATGTGCATTTGTTCCGAGGTGCCATTGGCCACGAGTTTGTTTATGGATGATAAAGTCACATCCCATCGCACTGCAGCTGTTGATATGCTTTTGGAGCCGACCGGACTAGCCGGGTGGGTAAAGTGCCTGCCTGGCAACCCAAAGGTCGCGGGTTCGAATCCCGCCTCAGGCTTGGATCAAAGTACTGCAAAAACATTGGGAGGTGCATTATGGCCACAGAAGCTGATGCGCCAACAACTACCAAAAAAAAAAAGCTTTTGGAAAGGGAGGACATTGTTCGTATGGATTGGCCTGCCCATTCCACTGATCTAAATCCCATCGAACACATGTGGGACGCTCTGGGGAAATGCCTAGTGGCACGTCCACACCCACCAGAAAATGTTTACCAGCTGAAGATGCTGCTGACAGAGGAATGGACGATGTTACCGCAAGAACTTATCAACAGCATTGTTCTAAGTATGGACAGGCAGTGCAAAGCCTGCATCGACATTAGAGGTGGCCATATCTCCTACTGAGGACCACCTCTTCCCTTTGTTCCATCTTTGGCAGTGATGCATCTGTATCATGGCAGCCAGTGTTATGTTGCCATTTTTAGATAGTCCCTCTGTACCGTTTTGTTTCCATTGTGTCTGTGTTGTTTCCTTCATTTCTGTACCTCATAAGGTTCCTTTGGTATGCTTTTCCCATATCCAGGCCACTCCTATGAGAAGCTACTGGTGAAAACCTGACTGGTCCTTAAATTTTGCACACCAGTGTATCACAGCTTATATAGTACAGTATAAATGTTACTTGCCCTATTGCTTTTTACGTACTAGTAAATTAAGTTGCTGTTGATATATTAACAGTATATTTTAAGAAATGAGAAGTATGTGGAGGTAAGTATTTGCTTAGTTCTGCATAAATATAAACATTGTTCTTAAATTTATTAAGTTGATTATATTTTGTAGTAGTATTTTATGCTTCATATTTAAAGATATTAGAGTACTGATTTTGACAAACTCTGAAATTAGTAATTAATAAGAAAAAACTCATCTCTTACTCTAATTTTAAATGAACCGAAATTAACTGTCAGAGGCATACTATTAACATTCTTAAATTTCAAATTGCACCATGAGATTAGAGGAGTCCTTTCTAACATTAAATCGTATCTATAAATATTCAGGATTACCTGGCAAATAAAAAAGACACTAGCAGTTGTTAAAAGAAAAAGTTGAAAGTATGGTAATACTGTAAAACCCTGAAATCCAGCATTTAAAATTTCTGAATTATCAAAAATTGGCAGTTTCAATATTTCTATGAAGGTAGTTTAAAAAAAAAAAAAAAAAAACCTGCTGCAAGTACTGAATTATTGCATTGTGTTCTATTAATAATTTCTAGATCGTAGATAAAGCTTAGCTTAATTTTTCAGCACTCACCTCATAGTAATCTGCTTAGTTGGTTGAAAGTTTTGCCACTTGCATAGTGGTTAAGAGATTCTTATAACTTACGGGGATTATAAATTTAAAAACTAAGTTATGAGCTTTAAAAATTTTTCTAAGAAAGGAAAGTGTACCTTCCATTCTATGGTTGTCTAATTAAAATAAATTAAATGAAGTGAAATAAAAGCTAATAGCTGCGCACGAGCGACTTTTGAAATCATCTTCAGTTAGCTATAGTGGGGAGGGGAGAGCGCGCGAGTGTGTTATATACAGGTTGAGTTCCCAAATGCATTTCAGTGCACGTGGAAACTTAATATGTGCTAAATTCCAAATAGGGGTGAAGTTGGCGGGAATCTTTTTGTTTAATATGTTAAGTGATGTGTGGCGCTTAAACCACTCAATGACGAGGGCTTTGTTTTGAAGGATTTTATAACTGGAATTTAGTTTTAACTATTGTGATTGCTGAATCGATGAGTGGGTTATGATTATAAGATTGAACTTGCTGTGTTAGTTCTGTACTTGCTAAATTAGATTTGAAGCTATTAAAGTGGTAGTATGCACGCGTGTTAGAAATTTGATGTCCCGAATTTTGCTGTTGTGCTGCCTATGTAACATGCTTGACAATATGATTGGCATTTAATCAAGTATATAATGTTATTATGATCTTGTGTCCCATATTCGTATGCTGTCTTGTATGAATTGAATTTAGAACTTAATTTGTTATAAGATGTAAATATTAATTTGATATCTGTATTTTTAAAAATCTGTTGAAGTCTAGCATATTGTTGATGGTATGGGAGGGTGATAAGGGGTTTGTGTATCTTATTCTTGTTCACGTGGTTATTCATTTTGTTTGGGTTATTAGTATCATTATGGACTTTGGTGATGGGTTCTTTTATTAGTTGTAATGGGTATTTCCTGTCGATGAATGTTTTGGTGAGGTATTGCAATTCTACGGATAGGTCTGTTTGTGTGTGACTATATTTGATAGCGTTGTATATCTGATTGTATAGAACTGCTTTTTTGATGTATAGAGGATGGTGTGAGTGGTAAAGTAAGAATTTACCTGTATGTGTGTTCTTTCTGTATATTTTGGTGCCTAAAGATGTACCTATTTTGTATCTAATGAGGTTTAGAAAATTAATTTTATTATCAGTTTCTACTTCAAGGGTAAATTTGAGTCTCATGTGTTGTATTAAACAATACCTTACTGAACACGTTTAATTCAACACATGAGAGACTCAAATTTAGCCTTGAAGTAGAAACCGATAATAAAATTAATTTTCTAAACCTCACTAGATACAAAATAGGTACATATTTAGGCACCAAAATATACAGAGAGAACACACATACAGGTAAATTCGTACATTACCACTCACACCATCCTCTATACATCAAAAAAGCAGTTCTATACAATCAGATATACAACGCTATCAAATATAGTCACACACAAACAGACCTATCCATAGAATTGCAATACCTCACCAAAACATTCATCGACAGGAAATACCCATTACAACTAATAAAAGAACCCATCACCAAAGTCCATAATGATACTAATAACCCAAACAAAATGAATAACCACGTGAACAAGAATAAGATACACAAACCCCTTATCACCCTCCCATACCATCAACAATATGCTAGACTTCAACAGATTTTTAAAAATACAGATATCAAATTAATATTTACATCTTATAACAAATTAAGTTCTAAATTCAATTCATACAAGACAACATATGAATATGGGACACAAGATCATAATAACATTATATACTTGATTAGATGCCAATCAGATTGTCAAGCATGTTACATAGGCAGTACAACAGCAAAATTCGGGACATCAAATTTCTAACATGCGTGTATACTACCACTTTAATAGCTTCAAATCTAATTTAGCAAGTACAGAACTAACACAGTATGTTCAATCTTATAATCATAACTCACTCATCGATTCAGTGATCACAATAGTTAAACTAAATTCCAGTTATAAAATCCTTCAAAACGAAGCCCTCGTCATTATGTGGTTTAAGTGCCACACATCACTTAACATTTAAACAAAAAGATTCCCACCAACTTCTCCCCTATTTGGAATTTAGCACGTATTAAGTTTCCACGTGCACTGAAATGCATTTTGGGAACTCAACCTGTATATAACACACTCGCGTGCTCTCCCCTCTCCACTATAGCTAACTGAAGATTATTTCGAAAGTTGCTCATGTGTGGCTATTAGCTTTTATCTCACTTCATTTAATTTATTTTAATTAGACAACCATAGAATGGGAGGTGCACTTTCCTTTCTTTTTAAAGCCCATAACTTAGTTTTTAAATTTATAATCCCTGTAAGTTATTAGAATCTCTTAACCACTATGCACGTGGCAAAACTTTCAACCAATTAAGTGGATTACTATGAGATGAGTGCTGAAAAATTAAGCTAAGCTATATCTACGATCTAGTCATTACATCACAGCACATAAGGACTCCTTAAAATATCATCAATCAATTAATAATTTCTTTACATCAGCCTGCTTTCTATCTTTCCCAAACCATACATCATTGTTACTATCCATTTGCAACAAAATATCATTAAGTTTGCAAGACTCAGTATTAGTTTCACAGTATAGTATTTATTTTTTAAGATAATTCATTTGCTGAAATTCTATCACACATCATTAGTATTGGTTCAGCATTAAAATATTGGATGATTATAACACCAATACCAAAGGTGAGATTTGAACGTACAACTTTCATTATTCAGGCAAGTACACTACCCACCAGACCAACCTTGATGCAGGGGTTTATCACTTTGGCTTAATCCTAGTAGCTATTGGTCTATGGAGATTGGGGATCAGAGCTACTGTATTGTCTAATAAAAATATTCACATGTGTTTTCCAACAATATTTTTAGATTTAGTTTGCAGAAAAAAAGCATGTTTATTTTATTATCCAATCAAGAGCTTTCCTAAATTAAATAAAATTTAAATACAGTGACAGAATACAAAATGCTCAACAACATTGAGTTTTTTGTCACTATCTTCAAAAGCTCTCCTGCACTTACATCAGTCAAATTAAAATTTTCTCTTATATGATTGCATTAAATTATGCTATCAGCTCACCTGATCTTGCAAAGCAGCTTGGTATAGACTGCACTAAAAACAAATTCAGTAAAGTAAAAGAAATAAAAGTATGTTCAATTGCAAAGAAGTTCAGAGTATTAAGAATAGTGGCATAAGAATGAAAAGGTGTGATCACATTAAAATTCTCTTCAGTTACTGTATATGAGTGACTAGAATTTTAAAGGTATAGCATATTAACAGAAACTAAACTTAATCACATACTTCAAAATAGAATTGTTTTTGACTGAATATTGGTTGTTGTATAAGATGTGGTGTGAATGGTGCTATTATTTTGAACAGAACATCATTTTCTTTATTTGGTTATATTGTCCGCATAACAATTATTTGAAGAAAGTTTTATTTTATTCAATGATGTTGCAGTTCCTCAAGTTGGAATGGTAGGGCACTGTTAGTTGAGCCTGTTGGCTAGGTTTCATTTGTACTTACTAAAAGGAATAAACTTGATATGAATGCAGTGAACTTGCAACTCCCTTGACATAAGAAGAAATTAATGTAACTTGTATATCCATTTATATTAATTATATTAAATTTCAGTTTTAAATGAGAGCTGAATTTTGTTATACTGTTTGTAACTACTCTTTTATTTTAAGTTTTCTCTATATTTTTATAGTTTGATATGTTTTTCTAAATATGAACTTTTTGTTGCAGTCATCTCCTGCTTCTGTACAAAGTACAACACCACCTCAACCACCAAAAACTTTGCCTGCACAACCATCTCAGAGAATAGAGTTAACAGAAGCTAAAGCTCAGATTCCTTTGTTGAAACTGGATGCTATAACTGAAGCTAATTTATTAAATGCAGCTGCTTCCATTCAAGCACTGGCCTCTCTACAGAAGCAAAATGAAAATGCAATGCATTCCACCTCACCATTAAAGGAAGGGCAATCAGACTCGCCCAGCCCAAAAAGTCCAAAATCTCCTAAAACTCCACTTTCCACAGAAAAATGCAAAGTTCCAGTGCAAATGCCTTTCAAGCATGTGCCTTCCTTGTATGTGAAACCAGTAGAGAATGAAGTTTCTGGAAGCTATAGAAGTGTTCAAGGTCCACCTCCTGCTACAGTTAGTTTTAATTCTGGTGCAGTTTATATGCCTTCAGCATCATTCCAAGAAACACCCACAACTCAACAGCCATCTCTACCAATTTCTGCTAGCTCACAGCCTCCTTCTGGTCAGTTTCCAAACTACAGTCAGCAGCCACCACCACCACCGCCACCACCACCACCACATCCACAATATGTGCATTCACTTCCTCCTCCCCCTCCTGTTCAACCATCAGCACCGCATACTCATTTTCCTCCAACTCAACCACCACCACCTCTCCCACCTCAAAACGTTCAGCAGCCTCATCAAGCTCCTGTGGCTCCCCAGTTTCCAGAATCATTTTCCACACAAGTGTCCCATCCACCACCTCCCATGCAATATCGAACAATCCCACCACCTAATGCTAATTATCCACCTCCATCGCTCAGTGCTCCCCCTGCACCCCCTACTCATATTAATCAGCTGCCAGCACCACCTATTGGTGGTATGCATTCATCAGGACCTGGATCTATCCCAAATTTGGCTTTGCCTCAAACACAAGGGCATAGTCAAGTCCATGGCCAAGGCTCAGTTCTTGGTCCAAGTCATAGTCAAGGTCATCCTCCACCTGTCCTTGGTCCAGGTCATAGTCAAGGGCATGGCCTTGGTCCTGGTACAGTTCCTAATGCAATTCCAGGTCTTCATGCTACTTCAGGACAAGATTCTCTTATTCCTAATAAACCTTCCTCAGAACCTAACCTAAATCTGCCGCCTCCACCTCCTCCTCATCACCACCATCATCATCGCCTTCCTCCTCCACATGTATCCAGGAACATTTTATCTGATTCAGCACACAATTCTAGAATGAGTTTAGGTGTGGAGCCAGGGCCTGGCATGTCTTCCTTTCATGGCAGTTCAATACCAGGTTTAGGTCCAGATACCTTGTCAGCACATAGTACTTTTTTGGGATCAAGGTCTAATTTTCCTGACTCAGGTCCTGGATATAGCATGCGAACTTCTCATGGATCAGAGCCACCCTTAGGATCATTAGTTAACACAATACCAGGACTAGGTCCAGATATTGGACCAGGATTAAACATGGGACAAGGACTACCATCACATTTAGCTGTTAGTCCATCAAACTTGCCACCTCGGAGGTTTAATTATGATCATCATCCTCGTGGAACTCCATCTTCCAATATTATGCCTAAACATCCTCCTCCTCATCAGGAAGTTCCATTGGGAATTTCTCATGTACGAATTACAGGTCGATTTTAATGCATCATGTAAAGTTTTTGTACTTGTTAATGTTAACCAGAATTTCTGGTTGTCTTGTAATGTAACTGAAAGCTTAGTTTATTAAAATATGTTTCTTAAAAAATGCTTTTTCATCCTGGGTTCTACTATAATAAAAAAAAAATTCATTACACTTTATCTAACTTGTGGAACTTCTTCAGAACAAACTTGTAAAAGGCTTAGTTATTTAAGAATTGCACACATCGGTTGTTCTGTATTATTCAAGCTGCTGTTTGGTTTTTCAAATGGTTTGAAAATTACACATTTTGCGATATTGATTATTGCACATTTTTAATATTTTTTATACTATGCTGTAAATCTCATGAACTATATGACATGTTATATGAATTCTGTATCATAGCAATATTTATTTTTTTTGTAGGAAGTAGTTCTATTCAGATAGCTTCAATACCGGTGTCATTTTTTTAAGCCAATATTCCACTTATTCTGGGCTGTTTTTCTATAACGGTAAATGTTCCAAAAGTATTTTAGTGGGCACCTGTTTTAAATCAGTGGCACTGCTGTAAAGCTCACATGCAGTGGGAGATAAGCACACTTTAAAGTGTGTTGAAAATAGTTCTCTGGTGGCAGTGGGATGAGGATCTGATAAGGGTGTACATTTTAAAAATTCAAGTCCTGCAACTGCAGCCATCCTATATGACGACTTAGGTAAGTTTCACATCTGAATGTAATGGCATGCTGTATTGCATTATCTTGTACTTGAAAAGATGTGTTGGAACAGTTTCCCAGTTAACTGTACAGTTGTTGCTTGTGTTGATATTTTCTTGCTTAATCCACAATCAAACTTTATTTGAGAAATGAGTAGCATACCTGTTTACTGATCCAGTGATGTGAAGTTTTTTGCATACTTGTTTTTATGTCATGCTTTGTAGTTTTGCGATTAGGATTTAAATGATGATGACTTCAATAAATGGGATAAAAAGTTTACTAATTTAGACAGAATTGTCAAAAGTATTAATCTGCACATATGAGTTGCTTTTTGTTCATCCATTGACATTGTGGATTTCTTTTGAACAATAGTTAATATCATTGCTTCTGTGGGGGGAAACTAGTTCATACACTTATTAGAGTCAGTTAATATTGAGTGATTCTATCATGAAATGGAAGCAGTCAGTGAATCTGGTGTACTCAGTTGATAATCATTTGGGATAGATGATATTCCTCTACAGCAGCAGTATCCGATCTTTTTTGACTTGCAAACCCCTTTCAACATACTAATTGAAACCACTAACCCTATATTCTCTGATATTTCTGGCTCAGATAGTTTTGAATTTTTATTATAAATTATTTATAGTACTATGTTTTTAAAGCTATTTCTTGCTATGTAAGGGTCCATCACTCAAACCACAATGAAATATAAATTTTGAACCGAACCGCATAAATTAATATTAAACTATTTTGTAGTTTACAAAAATATACCTATGTAAATCTCAGCAGACACCATTACAGAATTTTTAGTGCGAACTCCTGGAACCACTAGTCTACAGTCTCATTAAAAGTAACTGCTGATAGGTGTTTGAACTGTTTTGTATCCAGATTTTCAGCCACAGGTATGCAGACCATTTGATTTTGATTCCCTTGTCAATAGATGGTGTCAAAATGCAGTTTTTAACTGTAAAGTAGAAGACTTCAAAGATCATTGATCTTTGCAGTGAAAGATATATTTTAATTTAGTAATCATTGTGGGGTGAAAAAAGCTGGTGTAAAAGTGCAAATCAGCCTAATTAAAAAACAACTTGAATAGTACTTTTATAATCTTCATTTGATACATGCTTTTAAATGCAGCTATTTTGGACTAAATCTGTGATCGTGCAAGCTTGAAACTTGTTTTTTTTAAAAAAACAATTGTTTTATGAGTTAATTATTCAATTTTTCATCTTGTGAGCCATTGATTAAATACAAGAGAATTTAGTTATAAACTGGTGTGCAAAACTTAAGGACCAGTCAGGTCTAAGTTTTGCACCACTAGCTTCTCAAAGGAGTGGCCTGGAAAAAGGGGAAAGTGTATCCAAAGGAACCTCGTGAGATACAGATGAAGGAAACAACACCGATACAATGGAAACAAAACGGTACGCAGGGACTTGATTCAAAAATGGCAACATAGCACTGGCTCCCATGATACAGATGCATCACTGCCAAAGATGGAACAAAGGGAAGAAGTGGTACACAGTAGGAGATATGACCACCCCTAATGTCAATGCAGGCATTAAACTCTTTAAACACTGTCTGTCCATACTTAGAACAATGTTGATAAGTTCTTGCGGTAACATTGTCCATTCCTCTGTCAGTGCCATCTTAAGCTGGTGAACATTTTCTGGTGGATGTGGTCATTTCGCAATGCATCTCTCCAGTGCATCCCATATATGTTTGGTGGGATTTAAATCGGCAAAACAGGCAGGCCAATCCATACAAACAATGTCCACACTTACCAAAAGCATATCAACAGCTGCAGTGCAATGTGGTGTGGTATTATCATCCATAAACACAAACTTGGGGCCAATGGCACCTTGGAAGAGACGCACACGGGGAAGGATTAACTCAGTACAGTAACGTGCACTGGTTACAGTACCGCCTTCCAGTATCTGGAGTTGTGTACATCCATCCAAGACAATGCCTCTCCAGATGAGAACACCTCAACTGCCATATCCCTTTCAGTGATGTTTGTGGGATGATATTGTGCCAACCTCTTTTCAGATAGCTGACGTCCAGAATTGTTGCTGAGACTGAATCTACTCTCATCAGTAAAGAGCACCTTACCCCATTGCGCTGCTGTCCAGTCCCTGTGTTTGATGCGCCACTGTAAATGGTGTTTCCGATGCAGGTGTTAAAGGGACAGCGTACTGGCTGTCGGGCGAACAGTCCACCTTTGTGGAGTCGCCTGGCCACAGTAAACTGATGTCCTGTGCAGCTGGTCTGCAATGGATCCTGCTGTCTGGTGTCAGTCCCTCTTGGCCTGTAGGAGTGTATAACAATCATCATTGGGCATTTTTCGTGGACGACCACGGCTAGTCCTTCGAACAGCTGTACCTGTTCTGAAGGTTGACAATGCTGTGGGCGATACCGAACTTTGCAGCCACACTTGCAATTCCAGCTTCCCAATTATTTGACCCCGGATAAAGTCAGCCAGACGTCTACTGGTCATTTCGTTATCTGTAGCACTATGAAACCAATAGAATGTCTGTAACAATCGTGCTCACTATTCGGTAATTTGCACATAACTGCTGCTTTTATCTGTTTGTGAGCTCTCTCATCATGATTCAAATTTTTGCGTGGGCACAAGCTTTCTCTGAACGGCAACAGTCATGCAAATTGCCGCAGGCTGTTTCGTTTGATTTTGTGGTTATAAAGTTTTGCACACCAGTGAATGAAAACAGTAAGGTAAGCAGCAGCCATTATCAATCCACTGCAGGATGGAAGCCTTAAACAATTCATGTTGAGGGAAATGGACCACAATTTGTCACGCTGGTCCACTATGGGGTTGGCAGATCGACTGTATATAGCAGTCAGGGGCTTGAACCCTGGTCTACTCAGTGTGTATGCTAGAGATAGATTGTTTATATTTACTTACATTAAATATAGCATCTTAGAGAATGCAAATTTAATCTAACGATATAGCCAAAGTTCCAAGACAATTTTTACAGAACTTAAAAAAAAAAAAAAATTAAGAGTTTACTATCATTGCTTTTCCTGCATTAAACATGTGAAGATGACTGTCGAGGAGGATACCACGTATACAAATAGTTTGAGAACTGTTTGCCTTGTCCACATAATTTAAATGGATTAATATGTGCCTTCAAAAAAAATGGATACCTTCACATTAAGGGCAGTGTTTCAGTTATGTTTATGTACTGGTTTAATCATTCTGTTATAAATATTTTTTATGAAATATGAAACTCCTAGAAATGTAATTGTGTAATATTAACTTCATTTGCATCTATGAGAGTTGCTCATTAGGTGGATCATGCTTTATCAACATGTCAGTCTGCATACTTCATAATTAGTATTATGAAATGGCAAATGTATAATTTATTTATTTTTTTTTTTTTTGTTGGAATGTTTGGTAGATAGGCTAATGGAGAAACATTTGAGTTTTATATATGGAATTATAAAGAGCATTTTGCACATGGAGTTTGAACATATTGGCTATAATTGATGCCAAGAATGTTTGAAATTTCACAACATACGTGGAGCATGTGTTAATATTTCAAGGTTATATTTTTGGCCGTTGGTAGTGTTGCCATTACGAAACTTTAAATATTGCTTGCCAATTAGGGTATAGATTAAACTGAACTGTGAAGTTAATAGGAAAGTGTTAAATTAAGATAAACTCATACACAAGGATGGACAATGAAGTTCCTATAAATTTGCTGTTTGGCCACCTATTTTGAAAAAGTTGGAGTTTTAGTTACTTTTGAAGACTAAAGGAATTCTTTAAGGCTTTTCTGATTTGTAGTTCTAGCAACTGATTCCTTTTTTTTTGTGTGTGTAAACAGGAGAAAGTATGCCAAGCTTTTTCATAATTTTAAGAGGTTTCAACAAACAATGTATCTGGTAAACGAGTGGGCTATAGTTCTGAAGACCGACCACTGAGTTACACTTTATCCCACTTTAAGAACACAATGGTGGAGCTGCCCATTTTTATACTTTTATTTTTACCACCCTGTAGATGTGCCTATATTGATTCCAGGAAGTTCAATCTAATAATTCAATACAGTGGGCCACTTTGAACTGCAGCTCTTGGCATGGTTGGGAGGTGTGCCAGTGACTTGGCAATATGCCATAGACTAAAGTGTGCCTCAGTGGTGTCAGAATCTATTATATTGGGATAAGGGTCCATATGAGATGGACACAACTGGAATTACTCTGCGTAGTGGCTCCATGAGTGCAGTTGTCCTTTGTGACTGGGTCAAAAAGTAATATCAGGACGCGAAATGAGTTACCAAGGTACTTTTTAATAAAATAATACTGTCCTGCTATTAATATGTGAACACTCCTCCATTGATAGTCATGTCTTACTATAAATACACTTGTAGGCCTTTGAGGAGACATTAGTATGGTTCAGTGCAAGATGCCATGATCGAGTTATTCCAATAAGAACAGGGTACTACATAAGTAATCTGTACATGGCATTTCAAAGAGTGTTGAAAATCCCTAGGTTGATGTGATTTGCAAATGGAAGTGAAATGGTGCTGAAACAGTCAAGAAATGACCTGGAAAACTTCTGAAGCTGATGGAATACGACAGGAAAGCCCTACAAAGAATCATCCGCTCAGAATGCAGGTTGATGCCACATCACAGACCCGCTCTCAGTGAGATGAACAAGACATGTCAGCACCAATAAAACAGGTGCCCAGGACACTGCATGATATGGGTATATCGGTCATGCAGCTCTCTACAAGTCATTACTCACCCCTACTAATGCCATACGCTATCAAGAATGGTGGTATTACACAAAGCAAGACCTGTAGACCAATGGAAAGCTGTCCTTTGGAGTGTCAAGTCAGTACATGGTTTAGTAGTCTGACGATTGTGCCTGGGTGTGGTGGATGCTTGGAGAAAGCTACCCTGTATATCATTCCGACATGTTTGGCAGATGATCTGGAGCTGATTTTCGTGATTTGTCCTTGGGATCATTGGTTGTTTTGGACAAAACGATGAATCCAGGGTCTATCTACATGTCCTTGATAACGGTTTATCACTTGTGGTATCACAGTGGAGAAGACCTATACTTGTATCGGCAGGACAATGCTCCATGACAAAGTGGTTTGAACACATGAAAGTTGAACTGGCTAGCCCATTAGCCCTGACTTCGATCCTGTGAAGAACTGGGATGAACTAGTAACACATGCCACAGATTTCATGTGTGTGAGATATTGCCCAAAAAAAAAAAACAGTTGAACTGGTTGCCACTTTGACAAAAAAAGTGTTCCTTGGAAACCCCAGGTTGTCATGGAGGCTAAACATTTATGTGCAGTTTCTATAAATAAAGGTTATTTGTAGATATGCAGGTGTCTGGACATTAATGGCCGGGCAATGTGTATATATGCATTGGAGAAAGTGTTGCATGCTGTGGATTCGTCATAACTCTGCACCACTTGTAGGTAATAGACAAAATAAAATTTCTGTTTATAATCTGGGGTGGCCACATGTTCAGAAGAGTTCACAAGAATGAAAGAATACAAGCGACCACTAGCAGTCATGGGCTTGAACGCCGGTCACTAAAAGCACATGTACTCATGTACCTTGGTGCTTGACCACTCTGCTACGGCGGAATCGTGAAAAGCTTTTAAGAAGTATAATCTGCCAGAAATCTTGAATTTTCCTGCCTACTTCAGTTCATGTTATTTGAGGCTTGATGTAGCCAAATGGTTAGGAACGAGAGTGTAGTAGCACACCTTTTGAGTGGACTGGTTCAAGCCCGCAGCTTCTAAATACCATTAACAATTGTATTCATGGTTTTTTTTTAAATCCCTTTGACCTGGTGGTTGTACCAGCATGCAAACCAGAACATTTTGTTAGAGCGAGGTGTATTGAATCCTGCAAAAAAAATATAAAAAAATAAATAAAATAAAATAACTGAGCGTATGGTTATAACCCAGAGACCAATGTTCAATGCTCCCCATCACCAAGACAACGAAAGCTGTAGCAGTCAAAATCACTAGAGGCTATGCGTGGTTTTGCAGTATCACTTGTTAATGCAGCTTTCTACCAAAAAGTTTTAAAATGGTTGTGTGAGATGTAATCTGCCATAAAGTACCTGAAATGGTTGTCTCCACCATGACAGTATCACTGACTTGCTGTTTTGCAATTTTTGACCAACAAAAACATTCCTATTGTGTTGCAACGCCTTAGTCGAGCCATTTGGTGCCCCATGCGACCTCTGGCTATTCTCAGAGCTAAAACAGGACACGAGTGAAAAATGATTTGAATTAATACAAGAAATCCAATCAAACACAATAGGCTGCCCGAAAACATATATACAAGTACTCAAATTTGTTTTGATCAGTGGCAGGCATGATGGAATGTGTGATTGCAAGAAATTTTATCGAAGAATATTACAAATGTCAACATTATCATATTGAGTATAAGTAACTTTTTTTGTTAACATCTCCCAAACGTTTTGATAAAACCTTGTGTTTCATTGTCATGAACGTTGTACAATATTTGCATGTCATCTTGGATAGCAGTATTTTCAAATTAGGGATGTGTGACATTAATATTTTGAAAAATATGTTTCTAGAAACAGTAACAACACATGGTTTAAGAGCTACAATTATTAGTTTATTAGGTATTTAGTTTAGGTATTGAGCTGTTTATTATTATTATTACCCCGGAGGCTCACATCTTGTAAGTATGGGCTTGGCACACCCAGGGTCCTGAGCTGGATATCATTCTTTCTTGGTGATTCCTTTCTACTTCGCTCTCTCAGGGTGACTCGGGAATTTTTTTTGGCTCTGCAACATAAGCCTCTGGCTTCCTTGCACCATATGGTTAATAATAATAATATATACACTGAGTGATTACTGAATTATGGCCACCTACCTAATACTTCGTAAGTCCTCCTTTTGCCCTCAGTACAGCAGCTAATCAACGTTGCATTGGTTTAACAACATGGCGGAAGCGTTCGAGGCTAACAAAGCAGTATGTAATGTAGTCAGCAATGCAGATATGGGGATGATCGGTTTATCCAGACGCCTGATATGCCTTTCTATAGTGTCCCATTTCGGATCAAGAGCTTCATGTCGTTTTGACGCCAAATCCATACACGACCATCCACGGTGTGGAGTAAATAACGTGACTCATCCGACTAGCACACCTTCCAGTTTTCTAACATCCAACTTGTATGATTTTTGCACCGGGCGAGTCTTTTACACCGATTAACCTTGGTTAGGAGAGGATGCTGTAGGGTCGTCTGCTGGTATAGTCCATACGTGCGACGCATGATCATGCCAGATATTGTTCCGGGTTGGCCCATTTTGTATTGGGTAGTCAACTCTTCAAAAGTGCTTCGCCTGTACGAGTCGTCGGATCCGGCGCTCCCCTCTGACATCAACCTTTCGCTGACCTTTGCCGTTGGGTCGTTGTTTGACCATTTTGACGCCAGTCCTGGTACACTTTAACTACTGCGGCTCTCAAACACCCCACCAGTTCAGCCGTTTGGGAAATCGAGGCACCAGCTCGTCGAGCACCCACAATCTGTCCTTTATCAAAGTCCGATAAATCGTTCCTTTTACCCATCACGCTCGGAATTTCACTATCTACTGAACCACTGACACCTTAGCTATTCTACGTAGGTCGACTAACTGCACTCTCGTCCCTCACGTGGTCAACGGGTCACATTCAGTTTTCATAAGGGTGGTCATAATTCAGTGATCACTCAGTGTGTGTGTGTGTGTGTGTGTATATATATATATATATATTTTTTTTTTTTTGTCAAAACTACTGAGTAAGTGAAATTAAGGTGCTTGTTCTAAGTGCAGAATGATGTTAACTTGTGAAATCTGACTATTTGATGGAAGCATCCCACCTGGTATGAACCACTGTAGCATACTTGGAGCTGTTATGTGAGATAGGACAATTCCAAAGTTTAATTCATGTGGCAGGTAAAATTTCAATTGTGTAAGAGGATACGCACAACTATAGCTTATCCGTGTTTGTGTAAGCACATAGTTGCTCTCTGTTTAAATCCATGTAATACCGTGAAAAATATGGTCATATTCTTGTTTCTATCTTTAGTTTACACAATTAACACCAGTTTATTCCAGTTTACACAATTAACAAAATGCGTAAACTGGCACCATGGTAGTTTTAGAGTAGAAACAGAAAATTTGTGTGTATGTACTGTTTACTTTGCAATTTGTTAGTAGCTTTGTACTTTGGAGTATGTGTTAATGCTGTGAAATGTGTCTTTGACTTCTTCAGACTTGTTTTGTGAAAACTTGCATTGTGATTTACACTGTGCTGCCACTTTATTAGGCACATCCCTGCTGTGCACATAAATGATTTGTCCCACAACGTTGCAAGTCACATGACCACAGTTGTGGATATAAATGCAGCAGAACAACATTTCTAGTATCAGTTAAGCGTACAAACATAGCAAGAATGGGGAAAAGGAGTGATCTAACGGACTTCGAACGTGGCATGGTAGTAGGTGCAAGACGTGCTGTACAAAGCATCTCTGAAACGGCAGTTCTCCTGAACTTTTCACGCAGCACAGTTTCAAGGGTGTATCGAGAATGATGCAACGAACAGAAAACATCCTCGTAACGGCACTCCTGGGGAAGAAAATCGCTTGTTGATGAGAGAGGCACAATTCTAGCTATCCTCAGAAGAGAATGGCTAGAATTGTGCAAGCAAACAGACGGGCCACAAAGTCGCACATCCCGCCAGAATACAAAAAAAAAAAAAAACAAAAAAAACCCCAAAACTATTATATTTAGGCCACCCGAATAATTAAATTCATCTGCCGTGCTGTGTCTTAAGTCTGTTAATTGCGTGTGTTCTGTGGTCGATTTGTCTGTTTGCTGGACGAAAACCCCCAGTTTTCTGGGGGGGGGGGACTTGCTATCTACGCCTGAGACAACGCCAGAATACAACCTTGGTGTGCAGAACAAAATATCGCAACGGACCATTAGCCGCACTTTGTCACGAATGAGCTGCAACAGCCAACGGCCACATCGCCATCGCGTACCTTTGTTATTAATTAAGAAGAGGCACGCCTCCTGTAGGCTCAACAACACCAGCATTGGACTATCGAGGATTGGAAAACAGTTGCTTGGTCTGACGAGTCGAAGTTCTTGGTGCATCATGTTGATGGAAGGCTCAGAATTTGTTGAAAACAACATGAATCCATGGATCCGTCATGTCTGACGACTACTGTGCAAGGTGGCAGGGGCAGTGTTATGGTGTCTTCTTGTCTAATCTTCTGGTTTCTTGCCGAAGCTTCTAGTTGAAAATTGTATCCACGGGCTATGTTATGGTAACGAAGAGTAATTAAACTTGCAAGAAGCATATTAAATCTAAAGCAGTGCATTCAGTCGACAAGGGTCGTCAGTGCAATGTTGAGTAAGTTTGATTGGTTATACAAACGAATTCAGTATTGCTCAAGAGTTTGCCAAACATTTTTCCAGAATCCAAACAAACGATACATTGAGACCTGCCTCATTTCCTGACTTCACACCTATCAAAGATGATATTCTCATCGGCATCTTTATCACAGATGAAGATTTAAAGTCAGCATTAAAAAGCACGAGAAATGACTATACTAGAGATCCAGATAACATTCCTGGCCTATTTTGGAAAATGACTGTCGCTACCTTAAAACCCCTCATACCGCGGATCTTCAATTTGTCTCTCAGGCAGGGGAAGTATCCTAAGCATTTTAAGCAGGTCAATATAGTTCCAGTTTTAAAGAAAAGCGATAAAAATGATGTAACTGATTACAGACCCATATCGTTGCAAAACAGTCTGGCTGAACTCTTCGACACAGCAATACACAAACATCTCTTCCAATTCTTCAGGACTTTCATTGATCAGAATCAACATGGTTTCTGCAGTGGCAAGTCAGTAGTCACAAATTTGCTTCCTTTCTGGCAATACACCTCTGAAGTCCTTGATAACCACCTTCAAGTTCATGAAGTCTACATAGATATATCTAAGGCATTTGATAAAGTCCCGCATGAACAACTTATGGAAAAACTTAAGCTATATGGAATCCATGACCGTTTGCTCTCATGGCTAAGCAACTATATTACGCATCGTTCCTTGAGCGTTATCAATCAAGTGAACTCAGACCGTTTTATACCACTAAATGGAGTGCCTCAAGGCTCTCCCCTATGTCCTCTACTTTTCATTGTTTTCATAAATGATCTTTCATCTGCACATCTGCTCTATATGCAGATGATCTTAAGATCTTCTCAGCAGTGAAGGAGACAACGGACTCTCAACAGCTTCAATGAGCCCTCAATAAATTCTCTCTGTGTCTATCTCTGAACGGATTGTCTGCTAACCCCTCAAAGTGCAAAGTAATCTCTTTCTCATCCTGCAGATCTCCACCACTAATAAATACGGCGTACACTATTAACTCTGTGTTCATCGAAATGGGTGACCAAGTTAACGACTTGGGGATTCCCTTCTCCAGCAGTGCTAAATTTGATGCTCATGTCCTTAAAATCACCAGAAAAGCATTCAAAACACTGGGATTTATCAAACGGAACACCTACAAGTTCAAAAACTACAGATATGCTGTCATCCTTAATAAAACTATAGTTCTCCCAATCCTTGAATTTAGCTCACCCATCTGGAATCCTCACACGAAAACTTTAATTAACAAAATTGAAGCAGTCCAAAAAAATTTTATCCATTACCTTACACTCCATAATCCCCTCTTTTATCACTCAGTGGACTATGAATCGCTGTGTTGATTACTTTCATCTGAGGCCTCTGTGCACTAGAAAAGTTATTGCTGACATTACCCTTCTAACCAAAGTAATCACTGGAACTTATGAAGGATCTGATATCCTTAGTAAAATAAACTTCAATGCTCCTTGTAGACAAGTTAGGAACCCTACACTGTTTCGCCTTGACACTGCCACCACGGACTTGATGAAGTTCAGTCCACTGAACAGAATCAGCAAATCACTCTCTAGTAGTAGTAGTAGTAGTAGTAGTAGTAGTAGTAGTAGTAGTGGCACTTGATGCAAGAAAGCAAGTGTAGGAGCTTATGCAGCATCAGCCAAAAAAAAAAAAAAAAAAAAAATCACACCATACCCTCCAATTGCCTGTCCAGTTCCTCCTTAAATTTATTTAACCTATCAACTTCCACAACGACAGATGGAAGTTTGTTCCAGCAATTAACCACCCGCTGGCTAAAGGCAAATTTCCGCACATCTATTCTACATCTATCCTTTCTTAATTTGAACTTATGTCCCCGTAGGTTCGTATTCTGAACAAGTGGGAGGATCCCATCAGAATTCAGCGTGCTCAACCCATTCAAGGCCTTATAGACCTCAATCAGATCACCGCGCAGGTGCCTAGTCTCCAGCCACTGCAATTTGCAGAACTTAAGCCTCTCTTGGTAAGAGGATCCCTTCATTCCCCTCACCAATCGTGTTGCTCTTCTCTGTACACGCTCAAGCAAATCTACATCCTTCCTAAAATGAGGCCTCCAGACCTGTACGCAGTACTCAAGGCGTGGCCTGACCATTGCCTTATACAGAGGGACAATCACCTCCTTTTCCCTGCTAGCAAAATTCCTATATATCATTGACAAAACCCCATGACCTGCCCTAGCAGCCTGTCTACATTGCTCAGAAAACTTCATATCTGACTGCACAATTACTCCCAGGTCTTTTTCATTTTCTACCACCTTAAGTGTAGTACCACACAGTTGGTACGTTTCTCTGGGGTTACTTCTACCCATATGCAGTACTTTGCATTTGTCAAGGTTAAACTTCAGTTGCCAATTCTTAGCCCATCTGCCCAAATTATCTAGATCCTGTTGCAGTAGCACACTGCCATTACTGTCATTAACAACCCTGCCAACCTTCGTGTCATCTGCAAACTTCGACATTAAGCCTGATATACCTTCATCAATATCATTGATAAATATACAAAACAACAGTGGACCCAACACCGAACCCTGTGGGACTCCACTAATAACATTAGTCCACGAAGAGCAGCACCCATTGATTACCACCCTCTGTCTTCTCCTACTTAACCATCCTTTTATCCATTGTAGCAACTTACCCTTAATACCATTCTGCTCCAATTTGTACAGTAGTCTTCCATGCGTAACAGTGTCAAAAGCTTTCCTGAAATCCAAATATATGATATCAAAATTATTTTTTGCATCCAGTTCCTTTGTAACCACATCATAATATTCTATCAAATTTGTCAGACAAGACTTTCCCTTAACAAACCCATGCTGTGTCTGAATTATTGCTGCAGTCTTGTCTAGATGATCCTGCAATGCATCTTTAACCAGTGACTCCATTATTTTACCCGGAACAGAAGTTAAACTAACTGGTCTGTAATTATTCGTGTCACCCTTCGAACCTCCTTTGTGAATTGGGGATACATTTGCACATCTCCAGTCCGTGGGAACCTCCCCTGAATCCAAGGATGCTCTCATAATTATGGCTAAGGGTTTGCTTAGTTGCTTTGCCGCCTCCTTTAATATAACTGGATAGATCCCATCCGCCCCAGGTGCCTTTCTTATGTTTAACTTCAACAATTTCTCCTCCACTTTGCTCTCAGTTATTACAAAATCATTAAGCACACTGCTACAATTTGATAACCTTCTTCCATTTTCAAACTGTAATGATTCCTCACGTGTGAATGTAGATGCAAAATACTCATTCAGTTTGTTTGCTATCTGAGCAGGATCATCAACAGTCGAACCATCGATGTCAAGTGGACCAATCATATTCAGCCCCTTCCTTTTAGAGTTTATATAAGTAAAGAAATCCTTTCTGTTTTTCTTAGCATCTTTTGCCAAAGATTTCTCGTAATCCGCCTTTGCCTGCCGAACCTCCTTTGTGACCTGATTACAGACTAGCTTATATCTGCCACAGGCTTCTGCGTCGCCTGATAATTTATATGCATCCCATGCATTTTTCTTCTCTGTCACGAGTCTCATTAGTTCATTTGATAACCATTTAGGCCTAAACCTTGAACAATATTTCTTCATCGGTATGAAAAGTCTAGTAGCTTCCACGATTAATTCCTTGAATGCTTCCCACTTAGAATTTACTGTTTGTAACATCGTCAGTCGATCCCACTGTACAGAATTTAAAAACTGTCTGAGACCACTGTACTCCCCTTTACGGAAGCAAAAACCCTTTCCTTTACCCCTGACGGTAGTTACCTCTTTGAGTAAATCCCACTTCAGCACACTGTGATCACTGCCACCTAGTGGTTCCTTTATCTGCAAATTCTTAATACACGAATGATCACTGCTGATAACCAGATCAAGAGTATTACTTTCTCTGGTTGCCTCTCGAACATGCTGCTGCAGAAAACAATCATCTAATAAATCCACAAAAGTCTGACTAGTGTGTGAGTGACCAACAGACAAGTTCCAGTCAATATCTGGGAAGTTAAAATCCCCCATTATAAGACATTCTGATTTACTGGCCCACTCTATTTCTCTGTACAATTGTTCATTGTACTCATTCGAGTCATTAGGCCTATAACACACTCCTACTCTTATTTTTGCTTTTGCAGTGCTTATGTCACACCAAACTGACTCAACAGTGCACTGTCCATCTATATCAACTGGATGCACTTCTTTTGATTTTATGTTTTTCTTAATTAACAGCATAACACCTCCTCCCTTTCTGTCCTGTCTATCCTTTCTGTACAAATTGTACTCCCCAAATTCCAGTTCTGCATTCCTTATATCTTTGTGACACCACGTCTCTGCTATCCCAACAATATCCGCCTTTGATGTCTTGACCAACACTTCAAATTCATCAAATTTATTTACTATACTTCTAGCATTGGTATACATGCAAGCATACATGCTCCTATGCCTATTCCTTGTTACCCTAACACATCCCATATACCCAACTATTCCAGGATGACTGCCATCCGTCCCTGAAACCCCCAACACCCCTCGCTCCAGGTCGCTTCTTATTCTAATAGAAGTTGTGCAAGAATCACCTTCACCTCTGCCTGCGGTTACTGTTAAACTATTAGTCTTTGTATCCCCCCAAGCTAGCAGTTTTCCGACCCACCTAACACTGCCTCGATAGCATCAGCAAATATTCTTGCACCCTTTCTATTTAAGTGTATCCCATCCCTGTAGAAGCAATCTCTCCTGTTAACAAGTACAGTCCAGGCTGAAAAAAATTCTACCCCTTGAGCCTTGCACAATCTTTCCAGGGCCGAATTGATCGACAAGGCTCTCATCATATACTCCGTCCTATCGTGTCTGGGCAGAATTGCAGACACTTTCAAATTTAACCCTAATTCTCGGCTTTTTTTCAACAGTGACCTGTACTTGTTGAGTAATTCTGCCGGTCTCCTACTCTTAATATCATTAGTGCCAACGTGTACAACTATATCACCTTTTGTGCCCTTGAAAGATGATATCCGCTCTACAACGTCATCAACCTTTGCCCCTGGCAGACATACCCTGGTCCTGTTCCACCTATCCTTTTTACATAGCATGTTCCCCGTTTCCCTGACAATAGAGTCACCAACAACTAATAGTTCCTGTGGGACCAGCGCATTCTGCCTTGGGGGTTGCCGCTGTGTTGCGTGATGACCAAGTGCAAGCTCTGGCGTTGATGTGGGCAGCTGAGAGCTTGATGGGCCCCTCAATTTATTTCCTTCGAGGGCATCCACCCTGTCCTTCAAACTCTCATATAGGCCCATAACAACGCTGAGTTGTCGCCTGATTTCCTTACACTCCTTACATCGCGCACACACAAAGACATCCCCCATGGCAATATCATGTTCCGTTCCAGAGAGTTCGGCAAACATTTCACAAGTTGCACATTTTTTTAGGCTGTGACGCGTTGGAGAATCGCCCCCCTCAGTTCTCCCCCGAGTCACAACACTCCTGCCACTTTGTGCCCGTTGCTTTGCTGCTCTAGTTCGGGGCATGGTAGTTTAAATTAATAAAATCAATAAATTAAATATCAATAGTATTTGAATAGAAACTATGAAATAGAAACAGTGAAGCGTATTACTATATAATTATGCGTTAGAGCTACCTCAATTAAAAAATTTGAATTCCCTACAAAAACTTTGAATTCCCTGTATACAAAAACAATGGCTACAAAAATCGAACAAAAATAACGGTTTTACCTATCGTAAGTAAAATCCACAAAAACTCTTTATCTAAATTAAAATAAAAAATAACCAGCGTAACTATAACTATATGACTACGTATTAAGTACAATATAAAACAACAATCATGTAAATAAAAGGCAAACACTTATCGTTTTTGCGGAGCCTGTAACTGTCAGCTGTAACTTTTAAATAGAGTCTATTGAGTTCTTTGAAAATTCCCAATCACTGATAAACTCCATCCACAAGTTTGCCTCTTCTCTTCAAATGCAAAATGACTAGCTCTCATCTAATTATTGTAGTTTATTATTATTTTTTAAAAATTATTTTTCTATTCTCTAATTAATTTATTATTTATTTTACCGGTAACTTAATGCAATCCTCTTTTGTATATATGATTTTAATTTTTAAATCTATATTAATGTTTATCAACCTGTTGGATTTCATATTGTTATCAATTGTGTTCATTGTTCTGCTCTCAGATACACTGTTAATGGTTACCTGTTGTGTATCTTGTTGTTAATAAAAAAAATAAAAATACAGTGGATTAAACTATTAAAGACGATTTTGCTTTTTCTCAATGACTTAGATTAATGATAATGTTTCTTGCTGACTATCTCCACTGGACTTTCTAATTTTACATTGATCTACAGTATTGAAGGAATATTTTGTCCCAAGTACCAAATATGTGTACAGCACTGCAGTACACATATTTGGAACCTCTCTTTTGTGACTTCAAAATCTGAATTTGGACAGCCAGATGAATTGTCTAAAGAAGAGGACTAAGAGTCCTAGTGTGCATCATATGGATTAGTTGAATAACCTTAGTGAAGATAATTCTGATCTTGCCAATTAAATTATGAATTTCGTTAATGAACTTTATCGTTTTGTATTTTAGTCTTTTTTTTAAATTTTTTCGAGCTATCCCCCTTAGGGAAGGGGTATTTCTGTCTTCAACATAAGGGTGTGGAAGCGGGTACCATTTGTTTTCCTCGAATGGTATCAGATGTAATCCTATGGTAAGGGACTACTGGCACACAGAGGACCCATTACTAGCTATGGATTCTTTGAGTAAAAAACTCTCTTCTTGTCTAGCTTTCTGGTTTCTTGTCGAAGCTTTTAGTTGAAAATTGTGTCCACGGGGTGTGTTATGGTAATTAAGAGTAATTAAACTTGCAAGAAGCATATTAAATCTAAAGCAGTGCATCCAGTCGACAAGGGTGGCCAGTGCAACATTGAGTCAGTTTGATGGCTTATACAGTGAATTAAACCATTAAAGACGATTTTACTCAATTTGAGCAATTTCACAATCCGATATCGCAAATCTGCGATTGAGAATTTATTCCCGAGATTGG